>NW_019395086.1:0-17960 GCF_000612105.2 Orussus abietinus | reverse complement strand
TCCCAGGATTAGGTTTGAAAAGGATTTCGAATTTAGGGATGCGACGGCTACCTCGATGGCAGAGATCGCTGGGGTTGGGATTTAATTCCTAGAACTCTCCTATAAACTTTATTTCATAAATAGTTTGCCTCTGGTTGACTCCTGACTTTCTACCTTCTAAATATATGTCCAATTGGGACCTGAATCTATTCTAACTTTATTAAATTGGTAATATTTCAATTTATTCTCCTGGCTATCTAACTCCGTTCTCTATGAGAACTTATCCTATTCTGTCTTTTAGAATTCTGCTTGGAGTCTCATGGAGTCTCGCGGCCTCTCCCTACTCCTAGGCTTCCTCCTACTTTTCGCCCTTTTCGCATCGCCTAATTCTTCGGTTATTGTGCACGCGTCGATCGTCGTCGATTTCGCTCTCGCGCAAGCGCTCCCAATTCGTCCCCTTACACTATATACTGGCTCACGAACGGGCGAGTATCAAGTGAGTATTCGTTTGAGAGCAGACCTCGCCCGAAGTGCCTATGATTACCTTACCTCCTCGTGGTGTGAGCCGGAAAACGTCCCGGACCCCTCTCGCCTTGCGGGGGGGGGGGACTGGGGTAGGCTAACAGGCAAGGCTAATTCCCGCTCCCCCTCACGCCCGCAACCGTGTCGCCGCGACCCATGCGGAAAGTTACGCATCCGAGGAGCATGACTCCGATGAGGAAAATACATGGCCGTAGTCGCGGCGACCAAACAGAAGGCAACAGGGCGCAGGAGAGCCACCCTCCCCCAAAACCCATCCCCTTCGGAACGGTGTCCCGCTTCGTCATCCCGCCCCCGGGCGGGGGGAGGAAACCACAGCCGTTTGGGTGTCCCGGGCCCCCTGCAAGGGAACCGGGACCCCCCGCGTAATAACCTTTTTATTTTCAGGGAACTAACATACTTTTCCCCCTTTTCAGGAACCCCATTCGTTCGAGTGTCCCGGGCCTCCCGCGAGGGAATCGGGACCCCCCCGCGTAATCACCCCCTTTTATTTTCAGGTACCAAACATACCTTCCCCTCCCCAGAACCCCCAGCTACCTCTCCACATCCAACCTTACCCTAACCCACCCTAACCCTAACCAACCCCAACACTAAACCACTTACACCCCCACCCCCCTCTGCCCGGGATTGCCCGACCCCTCCTTGGGCATGGGCTGGCCCGGCCGGCAGAAACCCAACCTATCCTAACTAACCAAACCATCCCCCTTGCCCGGGCCGGACCGACCCCTGATGGGCTTGGACCGGCTCGGCCTAACGCCCCTTAACATCCGCAACACCCGTAACATCCCTAACACCTGCAACAGCTCTAACACCTACAACACGTCTGACACCCGTGACACCCTTACACCATTACACCCCTTACACTCCTAACACCCTTAACACCCCTAACACCCCTAACACCCCAAACACCCCAAGCACCCCTAACAGCCCTAACCCCCCAAACACCCCTAACACCCCAAGCACCCCATCTCCCGCCCACTCCCCCACCTTAATAATCCCCCTTACTTTCAGGCGCGGCACGTCAATCCGGGGGGACTGTGCACCCCTCCTCAGCGTTTGCCGTGTGGGGCGACCCGTGTCGTCGGAGACAGGGATCCTGGAGGTTGTGGGGAAAGTCCGCTGCGGCGGGCCTTACCCAACACACCTCTTTAGCCCGTTATTCGTCTAGACGGGCGGCGGGGGGGATAGCCCTCTTCCTATCAGTCAGCTCGGTCGCGCGGCCTAACAAGCTCTGCTTTCATAAGGGCCGTCGACCGTAGGGCGAGCTTGCTCACTCGGCGAGGTGGGTGAGAACCCCCCCCCCCCCCTTGACCGCTGATTCCTCGTCTGGTGAGGGGATAGGTGCGAGGGGGGAGACACCCTACCGGACCGGGCGGGTGGACTATACCTCAGGGCGATGTCCTCACCCGGCACCGCCGCCGTGCCACGGGGCCGGGGCCACTGTCGGGTGCCACCTTGAGGGTCCGTGGAGGACGGGGGCCGGGGGTCCGGAGGCACGTCCTGGGGCGAAAACTCGTATTTACTAATCAAAATGTCTTACAAATTTTCAGCACCAGCCGGTGTGGTGGATGCTCCCGGCCCGCTCTTCAGGGTCGGTGCGCTGCGGTGCCGTCGCCGGCAACGTCGCAGTCCCAGTCGGACGTTCGTGCACCCGCTCGGTCACGAGGGCACATGCCCTCTCCCTCAAATCGGACGTCCCAGCGCCGGCGAGTGTCTCGGGCGGCAGCCGCGACGGGGCGCTGCCCATGGTCGTCAGCCTTCGTGCTGTCCAAATTAGCCTGAGTCGATGCGATGAGGCGGTTCCGGTAACCCCCGCGGCAGCGGCCGTGGGGTACGCCCGTACCACCAGGTCCACGGACGCGGAATCCGAAATCGCTCCCCAGAGTAAAGTCCCCGTTAACCCAATAAGTCCTACCCCAGCGAACCGCAACCAGGGCTGCGAACGCGCCGGCTCCGACAGCCGAGTTACCGTTACGGCGATCGATAGGTCCCCAAAAACCATGGGAATTAGGGTCCTCCAGCTGAACGCGGCAGGTTCATCTCGAGTCATGAGAGAGGTGAGCGAGCTGATCTCCCAAAAGCGACTGGACGTCCTGTTCTTGCAGGAACCGTACGTCCGGAAGCAGGTGGACAGCCACACCTTCTACGAAGTAGGGACCCGAGTCAGGGTGGCGGCCGTGCGCCAGGAACGCCCCTGGGCCGCGGTAGCCGTCTGTAACCCAGAACTCGAGGTCAATATGCTTTCCCAGCTGAACACGGCACACTGCGTTTCTGTGGAAGTGCAGGCCCCAAGCTTCTCCTTCTACGCGGTGTCGCACTATTTCCAGCACTGCGAGGAGATCGAGAAGCACCTTAGCTACCTCGAAATGGTGCTCCGTTCGCTGAGGGGGAAGGGAATCCTCATTGCGCTAGACGCCAACGCCAAGTCCCCCCTCTGAGGCAAAGACCAGAGGGGGGGCAGAACGGGCCGCGCTCTCTCGCGGTTCATCCAGGCGCATGGCCTCGCCGTAGTCAATGACCCTGGCCAGGGCCCGACCTACAGGACACCAAAGGGTCAGTCATACATCGACGTGACCTTGGCGACTCCTACCATGAGCGAATACGTCCGCTCATGGAAGGTCCGGGCTGACTGGACCACCAGCGACCACGGTGCCGTGGACATCGGGCTGCGGGTTTCCGGGGGGTGCCGCGATGGTGGCGATGTCGCGATCAGGCGGTTCAACGTAAGGAGGGCCGACTGGGAGCGGTTCGCAGCTGCCCTCGCAGAGGTTGCGCGCGCCCGCCTCGGGCCCCTCGGCCTGGAGTCCGCAGGAGACGTGGAGACCTTGGCTAAGACCCTGGCCGACTCATCATCGAGTCGTGCAACAGGACGATGCATCGAGTCAGGCGATTTAGAAAATCCAATCCATGGTGGACTGCCAAACTGATCCTTCTGAAGAAGCTTGCGTACCGTCGAAGACGGGCGTACCAGAGGGCAAAGGGACGGCCCAAACTCCTTCCGTTGCTGCACAAATACCGTACTTCGCTGCGGTTGTACAGCCGGGAGGTGAAGAGGGCCAAGCTCCAAAGCTGGCGGGACTTCGTCACGGCGCACGGCAACGCGGAGCCCTGGGGCTTCGCATACAACCTCCAAACTGGAAAGCTCCGCGTTGAGAAAGTGCTCAGCACGATCCGGCGTGGCGAGGGATACACCCACTCCATTAGGGAGACAGCCGAAGCCCTCCTGAATGCGCACGTCCCAAACGATCTTCCAGGCGAGGACACTCCTGACCAAATCGAGGTCAGGAGAGGTGCACGCATCGCACCGGACACGGCCGATGCTTCTCCTTTCACGGAGGAGGAAGTAGGCCGTGCTCCAATGTCCTTGAAGAACGGCAAAACCCCTGGGCCCGACCTCATTGAGGTTAAAGTGCTCAAGGAGGCCTTTTCCGTCATCCCAGTAGAAATTACGCGCCTCTTCAACGGGTGCATTCGTTGAGGCGTCTTTCCCTCTTCCTGGAAGGAGGGATCCCTCAGAATCCTCCTGAAGGGAGAGGACGAGAAGGACCCGAAATCTTACCGTCCCATTTGCCTCCTCTCCGTGGTAGGGAAACTTTTCCAGAAGCTCTTAAAGCTTCACCTATACCAGACGGTCACGGCGCCGGGGAAGCTATCGAATCGGCAGTTCGGCTTCAGGGCCGGAAGGTCCACCGAGGGCGCCATTGTCGAGCTGCGCCGGCTCATCAATACCTCCGATAAGAGGTACGCGGTGGGCTTGTTCTTCGTCATCTCCGGGGCTTTCGACAACGTCTGGTGGCCCTTGGTACTCTCCTCGCTCAAATCGCGCGGCTGTCCGAGGAATGTTTACGAGGTGGCCAAGAGCTACCTCGACGTCCGGAGGGTCAAGCACGCGTGGGGTCGAGGCGAGGCCAGCAAGGCCGCGACGATAGGGTGCCCTCAGGGCTCCGTACTCGGACCCGCATGCTGGAACCTCGCCTTCGACGGGTTGCTTAGGCTCCTGGAGGCCCATCTTGGGAATTGCTGTATCGCGTACGCCGACCTCTGTGCGGATACCCGAAGGGAGCTCGAGGTGCTCGGCCAACGAGCCGTGGACCTCGTTCAGAACTGGTGTAAGTCGGCCAAACTGCAGATCTCGGAGCGCAAAACCGAGGCAATCATCTTCATGTGCTCCTCCGGGAGGAGGGCCCCAATAGGCAGAAGGGGAGGAGCCAGACCCGATAAGAAGAGGAAAACCGTCGGCGCGGTTAAGACGGACCTCTCGCATAGACCACCGACCATTAGGATAGGCGCGACGACCGTTAAGTTTAGGGACAAGGTAAGGTACCTCGGCGTGTACCTTGATAGCGACATGGTGAAGGCAACTTCCCATTGCCAGTTTCACAGCGAGAAGCTGTCGGCTCGCTCTTCATTAGGCTAGGTAAGCTCGCGGGGGCCGTGTGGGGTCTGAAATGGAAGGCGTACTCGGTCGTGTACTGGGGTCTGCTCGCTCCGATCGCGGCATACGCCGTGGCGGGGTGGGCGGATCTGTGCAGGGAGGGCGACCTGCGTGTCCTGCAGCGCCAGGCGTTGATCCCCGTAGTGCGTTCCTATCGCACCCCGTCAAGAGACACGCTGTGCGTGGCCGCGGGGGTTACCCCCATAGAGATGCTCCTCAAAGAGAAAGCAGCGCTCTTCCACCACCGATCGGAAGAGGTCACCGCGCACGGAGACATGGTCGTGCAGCCAGGGGACAGGAAAGACGTCCCCAAAATAAAGTCTGCTTCAATCAGATCGTGGCAGGCCCAGTGGGACTCATCCACCAAGGGCCGCGTCGCACACCTTTTCTTCCCGGACGTGGAGACCAGGCTCCGGGCTCGATGGGTTGCGCTCTCCTTCTACGTGACGCAGCTCCTCACCGGACACGGCGCTTTACGGGCGCGCCTCGTCGCGCTCGGTCTGGCCCCGGTGGGAGACTGCGATTGCGAGGGGGTCGACGACGTCGAGCACGTTCTGCTCCACTGCCTGCGATTCGCTCCGCAGAGAGAAGCGCTCTCGGAGTTCGTCGGTGGGGCGGGCTGGCCCGAGGCGGCGCGCTTCTTGGTCGCGACGCCGGCGGCCTTTGCCCTGTTCGCCGACTTTGCGAAAGAAGTCCTTTGGCTAAAGGACGACGAGGCCTTTCGTGGCACCGGGCCGTCCAGCCCGTCGGGACGTCGGGCACGGCGGTTGCGGGGCCGCGGGCCCGCAACCTTCGCAGACAACCCGCGGTCTCGGGCGGTTAGGGGTGACCCGGCGCGGTCCCAACGACAATGCTCGCACCCGGGCTCCGCCTACTTCGGGCCGGGCCCGGGTCCGCGCATACCTCGCGCAGGCGCTTGAGATCGCAGCACCAGGGGTGTACCTCCTCGTGTTTCCAACCGAGCACTCGAGGCGAGCGGACGTGCGGAAGGACGCTACGAAAGGGAGAAAGCGGGATCCCAGACGTCTGATTCATCGACGAATGAGGAGAAGAGGAGGAGAAAGGAGGAAAAGAGAAGAATTTGAGAGGAGCAGCTTAGACGCGAAGAGTGGTCCAGGAAAGTAAAGCAGCTCGAGGGGCTTGCCACCAGTGGAAACGAGGTAGGCAGACGAAAGGAAACAAAGACAGACGGAAACGGGGAAACGTCGGGACAGAAGAAAGGGGAAAGCTGGGAGATTAAAGAATCGAGAACACTTAAAGCGAAGACGGACAACAAATTTAACTCGGCCAAACTCCAGATCTCGGAGCGCAAAACCGAGGCAATCATCCTCAAGTGCGACTCCGGGAGGAGGGCCCCAATAGGCAGACGGGGAGGAGCTAGACCCGATAGGAAGAGGAAAACCGTCGGCGCGGTTAAGACGGACCTCTCGCGTAGACCACCGACCATTAAGATAGGCGCGACGTCCGTTAAATTCAGGAACAAGGTAAGGTACCTCGGTGTGTACCTAGATAGCGGCATGGCGAGGGCAACTTCCCATTGCCAGTTCCTCAGCAAGAAGGTCGGCTCGCTCTTTACTAGGCTAGGTAAGCTCGCGGGGGCCGTGTGGGGCCTGAGGGGGAAGGCGTACTCGGTCGTGTACCGGGGTCTGTTCGCTCCGATCGTGGCATACGCCGTGGCGGGGTGGGCGGATCTGTGCACGGAGGGCGACCTGCGCGTCCTTCGGGCCCTGCAACGCCAGGCGTTGATCCTTGTGGTGCGTTCCTATCGCACCGCCTCAAGGGACGCGCTGTGCGTGGCCGCGGGGGCCACCCCCATAGAGATCCTCCTCAAGGAGAGGGCGGCGCTCTTCCGCCACCGATCGGAAGAGGTCGCAGCGCATGGCGATACGGTCGTGCAGCCAGAGGACGGGAAAGCCGTCCTCAAACTAAAGGCTGCTTCAATTAGATTGTGGAAGGCCCAGTGGGACTCATCTACCAAGGGCCGCGTCACACACCTGTTCTTCCCGGACGTGGAGACCAGGCTCCGGGCTCGATGGGTCGCGCCCTCCTACTACGTGACGCAGCTCCTCACCGGACACGGCGCTTTCCGGGCGCGCCTCGCCGCGCTCGGTCTGGCCCCGGTGGGTGACTGCGATTGCGGGGAGGCCGACGATGTCGAGCACGTCCTGCTCCGCTGTCCGCAGTTTGCTCCGCAGAGGGAAGCGCTCGCGGAGCTCGTCGGTGGGGCGGGCTGGCCCGAGGCGGCGCGCCTCTTGGTCGCGACGCCGGAGGCCTTTGCCCTGTTCGCCGACTTTGCGAAAGAAGTCCTTTGGCTAAAGGACGACTAGGCCTTTCATGGCACCGGGCCGTCCAGCCCGTCGGGACGTCGGACCCGGCGGGTGCGGGGCCGCGGGCCCGCAACCTTCGCGGACCACCCGCGGTCTCGGGCGGTTAGGGGGGACCCGGCGCGGTCCCAACGACAATGCGCGCACCCGGGCTCCGCCTATTTCGGGCCGGGCCCGGGTCCGCGCATACCTCGCGCAGGCGCTCGAGTTCGGAGCTCCAGGGGTGTACCTCCTCGTGGTTCCCCGTGGGCGCGGTCGCGGCGAAACCACCCCTACCCGCGCGCTCGCGGGTGCGCTTGTGATTTCTCCAGATTCGCTCCCGGAAGCGGTGGTCGCTGGATGGTGGTGGGAAAAACCACGCCGTTCACGGCTGCATCTATGCCATATTTGGCGAGGTGGTGCACGCTCGGTGCGGGCTTAACCCGTGCCGGGTCGGTGAAATCAATGTCCCTATCTACTTGCTCCTGCAGGAGCCCTATGTGTACAAGGGACGCATACCGGGATTTCCTGGCATGCGCCAGGTACATGTCGGCGATAAACACCCCTGGGCAGCGATTCTGGTAAACAACCCGGAGCTGGCGGTTCTCAAGATTGAACACTTAACGACGGCACACTGCGCATGTGCACAGATCACACTACGTGAGGAAATTCTTTACCTCGTAGTGCTGTACTGCCAGTACCGGGACCCTATAGAGCCCTACCTCCATCATCTCGACCGCGTGGCCCAAGACCTCAGAGGACGGAAGATGATCATCGCTGTCGACACCAACGCTAATTCGTCCCTATGGCACTCCGCTACAACTGATCCGCGGGGAAGGCTCATGGAGGATTTTGTGGCGACAAACGGCCTGCTCTGCCTCAACGAGAGCGGGGGGCCCCCCACCTTCTCCGGCTCTAGGGGAGTGGCCTATATCGACGCGACTTTCTGCACCGGGGCAGCGGTGGGCCTTGTCCACGATTGGAGGGTTACTCCTGGAGTAACCACCAGCGATCATGAGGTCATCCAAATTAGGGTGGGTTCCCTTGATGGGGGAGTGAGGTCTGCCCCGGCCAGGAGGTATAATCTCTCTAAGGCGCGCTGGACTAATCTCGAGACCGAATTGGCCAGAACCATCAGGGATTGTATTCCTCCCCCAGGAAACTGGGGAGCGGCTGAACTCGACCGGGTGGTGGACAGAGTTGAGGCTTCGATCATGGCCTCCTGCGACGCTAATATCCCCCTGAACCCTGCGGGGCGGCTCAGGCGCAACGACTGGTGGACTGGTGCCTTAACTTCTACGAAGAGAAGGGTGAGAAGGCTTAGGAAGAAATTCCAGACAGCAACCGATCCTCGGCGCAAGGAGGAGTTGAGACGTGAGTTCCGCGAAACCCTCGGAGGTTACAAGCGTGCGATTGCCCTTGCGAAGAGGAATAGCTGGCGGACCATGATCGACACCCTGGGAAATGAGGATCCGTGGGGACCGGTATACCGGATGACCAGGGGAAATCGCCCGCGCAACGGAGTGTTGGCGTCCTTGACGATTGGGGACCGACTAGAGGTGGACTGGGGCGGGGTGGCGCAGCACATACTGGACACTCTTGTTCCGGACGACACCCCGGATGATGAGGCCCAGTCGGGGCTCCGACGGCGTGTCCGAGACCCGGCTGTCTTCCCTGATGCCCCTGAATTTGATGAAATGGACGTCGCCCATGCGATCGGGCGACTCAGGAATCGTAGGGCGCCTGGGCTAGATGGGATCCTTCCGGAGGTGGCCAAACATGCGGCGGTCGCGGCGCTGCCGTCCCTTGTGATCCTCTACAACGAGTGCTTGAGGACTGGGGTCTTCCCGGCCCCTTGGAAGGCTGCACTATTGAGGGTTATTCCCAAGGGCCCGGACAGGGATATGTCGGACCCTAGGTCTTACAGGCCTATATCCCTACTTCCAGTGCTGGGAAAGGTATACGAGAGACTCTTACTTGCCAGACTGTCCGATGTTGTCTCACGGGGTGACCGAACTGCGGATACGCAGTTTGGCTTCAAGAAGAACTGCTCCACAGAAGATGCTCTGGTGTCATTTAGGAGTGAGATACAGCAACAATCTGGGAAGTACATCGTAGCGATTTTCTTTGATATCGCTGGAGCGTTCGACAATGTCTGGTGGCCGAGCGTACTGGAGTCTCTGAGGACCAGGGGTTGCCCCGACAATGTCTACAGGGCCTTAATGGACTATTTTAACGGTCGCACAGTTGAGATACGGGAGGGATCCTCTAGTCGTACCAAACAAGTCACACGGGGTTGCCCCCAGGGCTCGGTCCTGGGCTCTGTGATGTGGACACTGGTTTTTGATGACCTATTAAGGCTGCTGACGGGGAGGGGCGTTCCGCACGTCGCGTATGCGGACGACCTCGCCGTTATTATCTCGGGTGTCACACGACGCGAACTAGAAACCCGTTGGGGCTGAGGTGGTTGCGGAAGTGGCGAATTGGTGCCAATCTAAGAAACTAACTCTTTCCGAGGGAAAGACTACTGCCCTCTATGTTAAGGGGAAACTCACCACTAGGCCTCCGCATATCCCTCTGGGAAACAGGAGCATTAGATTTGCCAGGGAGGTGACGTACTTGGGTATCCGCTTTGCCGAGGGAATGAGGATTGGACCGCACGTCCACTATCTGGCGGACAAGACCGTAAAGATATTTAATGCCTACGCTCACCTTGCGCGTGCGAGGTGGGGGCTAAGGCATCCGTGCCTCGATGTTGTTTATAAGGGGCTATTTGTTCCTATAATCGGGTACGCCTCGGCGGGCTGGAGCGACCTCCTGGGTAAGGTGAATGTTGTCGCACTAATAAGGGCACAAAGACAAGTACTGATACGAACAACTAGGGCTTACCGCACGACCTCAGCGGAGGCGCTACAGGTGTTGACTGGGGCCCTCCCGGTCGACCTGCTCGTACACCGAGCCGCGTGCGCTTACAAGATAAGGAAGAGGATTCCCTTTTCAGTTAATGGCAGAGAGTATAGCGAGGAACTCCTGCGAGACTCCCCGCGAGAGGTGGCTAAGCAGATCAACGAGGCACTAATTGATAAGTGGTAGTGTCGTTGGGATTCCTCAACAAAGGGAAGGCATACCCACTGTACTCTGGGCAATGTCAGGGACAGACTGGGCGCCCGCTGGATAACGCCTGACTATTACGTTTCTCAGGTCCTCACTGGGCATGGAAACTTTAGGGCCAAACTCCACTCTTTTGGGCTGGTAGATGATAGCAGGTGTGAGTGTCGTAACGGGGAAGATACGGCAGACCATTTGGTCTTTTCGTGCGCCGCGAACTCGGACTTACGGGGAAAGCTAAAAGAAAGGATAAATGAATTGAGACTTACCTGGCCCGTGGAGCTGCGGCGGCTTCTGCGGGAGGACTTGTATGCGGCGTTTGCTTCCTTCGTGCGGGAGTCTCTGAAAAGGAAAGAAAGAAACTAGTCGTTCTGGTCTGGGGTGGCGTCTGCTCTGGCGGGTACTTACCTTCTGGACCTACTGGTGTGGAAGGGCCGGAGGAGACTAGACGTGGTCGTTCACTGGTCTTATGGCTGATATGGGTGATCCCAGCTCTGGTGATCTGCAATAAGCAAATCTATTTAGTAACGTTAATTTAGGCACATCGCATATGTGGGATACTCCCCTGGCTCTGGACTCCCTTCTTTTGGACCCACAAGGCTGCGATCCGCTGCACAGGAGCCACCTGGAACAATCCGGGTGGTTAGTGGATGCAACCTCGCTTAGGCGAAAACGGCTTCGGCCAATCCTGATACGGACCGCGCTTCGGCCGGCGGCTCCACCTCCTCGCGGTCCCCGCTGGGCAACGGGGCTCCGGGCCCGGGGGTCGGCCCCATTGGGGCCGGCCCCCGGGCCCGGGGCCTCGGCTAAGCGAGCCGCCTCCCCTCGGGGTAGGTCCTACTCCCTGCCAGTGATCGTGCGGCCCATCGCCCGCGAGGGGGTGCCCTGTGGCGCCCCCCTTGCGGTTCCATGGGCCTGCCCATCGCCCGCGGGGGGGTGCGCCTGGGCGCTCCCCCCTTGCGGGTACATGGGTCGCGCGTGAGGTGGGGGGGTTTTTCCGGGCCCCCGCGCAACATCTGCGGAGTTTCCCTTGGGGCGTACGGGTAGTGGATGGGGAGTATAACTCCCCAGCAATGGGGGGCCGCTAGGGGGACCTTGTCTCCAGGTGCGGCCGGCCGGCAACGGCTGATACGAAATTTCTGTCCCTATCTACTAGTTCCAAGCGAGCACTCGAGGCAAGCGGACGTACGGAAGGGCGCTCCGTGTATTTCGAGGACTTTGTTCGGAATTTCTGGTCGAGTCGGGTTGAATTCGGTACCTTCGTATGCGGGATAAAATTCTGAATCGACTGGTGTGCTTTCCATTTGGATAAAGTGAATAATAAGGTGAAAAAGTGCAGAAAAACGAGGACGCCGAGGAGACGCGGCCAAGCGGTCACTGCGCATGCGCGGGGACGCCGACCGGAGAAACTCGGTGAGTTTCAAACTGCATTCTCTCGGAAACTGTTTGAGATAGGAAATCGGTCTTAGGCTTAGAATTAGCGGCAGATTCTAGCGTAGATAATCGTGTGAATTTGAACAAAATCCGAGTTCGGGAACGGATTCTAGGAAAATTGTTGTGAAAATAGAAATTCAATCGGAGTGACGCGGATCGGGAAAGTGAATTAAAAATCGACCCGGAAGTCGCGGGGAGGCGTTCTATACGCCATTCGACGCGGCTCGAAAAGGAGAGTAGAACGAGCTGCAGCTGGATAGGATAGCTAGAGGGGTTCGCGAGATACGGGCAAAAAACCGATTCTTCACTTGCCGCCCGCGTCGGCGCGCGTCAGGGGGAAAACCGGGCGGTGACGTCACCGTGTCCGGTCACGTACGCCACTCGGGCGTCCGGGACAGTAAAGGAGATAGAACAGGCTAGAGGAATAGGAAAAATACGCACGATAGGGCATATTAAAGGGCTTTTAAGAGCGCACACAGCTGTGCTAGCCACAACCGCGAGGATTAAAAAATTAAAAAGTTAGGACCGCGACTGGCAGGACCCCCGCGGCGGTACGACGCCGGAGGGACGCGCGAAAATTGATAAGATCGCAGTTCCGCTCTGCGTGGTCGTAAAAATACGAATAAAAGGGCAAATTAAAGGGCTCTGAAGCGCGCATAGAGAGAGATAGGTAAGAACAGCGAGGAGGAAAAAAGGGAAAAATTAGCAGGGTAGGCAAGATAGGAAAGTCAGGCCCGGACCCGCGCGACACGTCGCACGACCGGAACCTTGAGCGCGAGGAGCCTAGGGATATGGAGCCGAAAGGGAATAAAGAAAGGGATAGGGAACTAGCGGGCTCACCGTCATCGGACTCGTCGGTGAACGAGGAGAAGAGGAGAAGGAAGGAAGAAAAGAGGAATAAGAGAGGAGCAATTGAGGCAAGAGGAGTGGATCAGGAGGGTAAGTCAGATTGACGAATGCGCCACGAGCGGGGACGACGATAGCAAGCGAAAGGGTACGAAGACAGACGGGAGGGGAAAAAGTTTAGGACAAAGAAAAGTGGAATCCTGGGAAATAAAGCTCCCGAGGGTAACGAAGAAAAAGACGGACGACAGACAGTGCGAGACCATGGAGTACACGGAGGGAAACGCGAAGAGGGCGCACTCGCCGGACGCGAGTGCAGAAGACACGGACGCTACATCGAAAAGGGCGGCACTCCACAAGGAAAGAATACTCACGGTTAGACTATCGAGGGAAAGACAGACGACAAACATAGGCACGGACACGACAGCAATAACACCAGGGACTGACACAGAAAACGCGACGAGGATCACAGAATATGATACGGCAGACAGTACAAGGGAAAACACTGATACAGGGAAAAGTGAAGAGACAAGGACAATTAGGGAAACAGGAATTAGAACAGGAAAACTGACGGACGAGATTCTCGCTTACTGCCTCGACGACACGAGGAAAATAGGAAAAGCACAGACAGCATACATTATGGCCAGGGTAATGGCGATCTCCGGGACAGTCAGGGACCTTCTAGTAAGAAATAGCTTCCTAGAGGGAAAATTAGCCGCGGGAAAGCACGCGGAAGAAACGAAAAAAGGTACAGCAGGGAAAATTAAGGAAAACGCGGAGGGTAAATGGACGATAGTCGATCCACGTGGAAGAATCGCGGAAAAACGGGGAAAAACCGCGGAAAACGAGGCGAGCGTCGCGGGCAAAGGAGCTTGGGGCGCAAAAAGCTTCGCGGATATAATAAAAAGGGGAAAGTCGGCAACTAGGACCGCGAATATCATAGCAAACGTTACGAGCGCACCGAAACGTAACGAGGTTATGATTAAACCGGTAATCCCGACCAAGGACGCGAATAGTGAGGATACTAAACGGAAAATTTTTGAGGCAATAGACCCAAGCGCGGCACAGATAGGCATCAAGGCAGTAAGGAAAGGGAAAGAGGGGGCGATTTATGTAGAAACAGCCACACCGGAGGCTCTAGGTAGGTTCCTCGCGAACAAGGACCTCGGGGCCGCGGGACTGAGGGCCGAGAGACCGACCGGGGAGAGGCCGAGGGTCATCGTATACGATGTCCCCCTGACCCTCGCCGACGCCGAAATAATCGAAGCGATCAGGGCCCAGAACTTCGGGGACCTGCAAGCAGGAGAATTCGAAAAGGAAATCAGAATAGCGTTTAGAACAGGGAACAGGGAAAGGGACACGGTAAACGTAGTCGCGGACGCGTCCCCTAAAATCAGAGAAAAAATGCTAGGAAAAGGGAGGTTATATATAGGCTGGAGTTCTTGCAAGGCATCGGACTTCCTGCAGACGTCTAGATGTTTTAAATGCCAGGCCCACGGACACGTAGCCAAGTATTGCAGGGAGGATAAGGACACATGCGGACACTGCGCAAAGACAGGACACACCTACAAGGACTGCCCGCGAAAAGACAAGGTCTCCACATGCGCCAACTGTAAAAGGGCAGGCAGGCAGCCGGACCACTCGAGTAATAGCAGAGTGTGCCCGGCGTACCTGGCGTCATTGCAAAGGGCCGCAAAATACATAAACTATGGATAATTCCAAGACGACGGACGGACGAAGGACAGAAACGAGTAAAGTCAAGATCATACAAATTAACATGGGACGCTCACAGAAGGTCACAGGGGAACTCAGGGATATCATACGTAAAGAAAGGGCGGACGTAATTTTAATACAGGAACCGTATACCAGAAAACAAAACGGGACGTACACTTTTTACGGCACAGGAATAACGACAAAAATCGCGGCGACAAAAACAGGGAAACCATGGCCCGCCGTAGCGCTCTGTAACAGAAATATGGATATAGCATTTATACCACAGCTAAGCACGGAACACTGCGCATGCGCAGAGATTAGGACGCGAACCGGCGGGTTTTACGCTGTCTCGCACTATTTCAAATTCAAAGACGGAATCGAGGGACACTTAGCCCAACTGGAAAAGGTTATAAGGGGACTGAAAGGGGAAAAAATTATAATAGGGCTGGACGCGAACGCGAAATCGACGTTATGGGGAGGACGAACCACGGACCGAAAGGGAGAGAGGCTGGAGGGGCTTATCAGGTCGCTTCAGCTTGAGATCCTGAACGACCCGGAACAACCCCCGACGTACCGATCCTCGAGGGGGGAATCGTATATCGATGTCACCCTCGCGAATCGGGCACTGGCGGGGAATGTCAAACAGTGGAACGTCAGGGAAGGGGAAACCAGTAGTGATCACAACATGATTGTAATGGATATAGACATGAGCGGAGCACGAACCCAAGACACAAGGGCAAAGGGCAGATATAATATTCGGAAAGCGAACTGGGAGAAATTTGAGAACAGGGTCATATAGCTAACAAACGAGGAAATACGGGAAATAGCGATACAGAATGCGGAACAGACGAGACAGACAGCCGGAAAACTGACAGAAATACTGATTAGGGCTAGCGAGGACAGCATCCCGAAGAGAAAAGTATACAGAAGGGCGAACCCATGGTGGACGCACACACTGACAAATCTTAAAAAAGATACATACAGAAAAAGAAGGGCATATCAACAGGAGAAAGACAGGGCGGAAAGGGAGATTAAAAAGAGACAGTATAGGGAACAATTAAGGGAATATAGCATCGCGATAAGGACAGAAAAAACCAAAAGCTGGGAAAAATTTGTAAGCAATGAGGGTAATAGAGACGCATGGGGGTTCGTATACAAAAACGCGGCAGGTAAACTCCAGATAGACAAGGTACTGACGACCATAAGGCACGGAAACCACGAGACATTCAGCATAAGGAAAACAGCAGAAGCACTCATAAACACACATGTACCGGACGACGACGAGACGGAAGACACGGAAGAACAAAGGGAAATTAGAAATAGGATGAACAAAATACCGGACGAGCTAGAAATAGGCGGAAACTTGACAATCACAGAGACGGACGTACTAAGGGCGGTCAAAACAATGAGCATTAAAAAAGCTCCCGGTTCGGACAGGATAGAGGTAGCGGCCCTCAAAAAGGCAGCTAGGGCAATCCCGGGAGTCTTCGCGAGGATACTCGGCGGATGCATCCGGCATGGGGTCTTCCCGACCGAGTGGAAGAAGGGGGCGCTAAAACTAATATTGAAGGGGGAAAGCAAGGACCCAGAGAACCCGCGGTCATTTAGGCCGGTGTGCCTGCTCCCGGTTCTCGGGAAATTGTTAGAAAAAATGATAAAGGCACACATCGAGGAAAGAACCCGCAGGGCCGAGAGCTTCTCTCGCAGGCAATACGGGTTCACGACAGGAAAATCGACAGAAGACGGGATACAGGAACTAAGAAACAGGACAAAAGAGGGCAATTACAGGTACAAACTAGGACTACTTTTCGACATAGAGGGCGCGTTCGACAACGTATGGTGGCCTCTAATTGCCGAGGGGCTAAGGGACATTAAGTGCAATAGACAAACGATACAAATCATGGCAGATTACTTTAAGGACAGAGAGGTCAAGATAGAATGGGCAGACGGGGAAATTATGAAAAAGGCCACGAAGGGCTGCCCTCAGGTATCCGTTCTCGGGCCGACCCTGTGGAACGTGGTGTTCGACGAACTCCTCGGAAGACTCGAAAGGGAGATAGGCGAAGACGTGATAGCATACGCGGACGACCTGATCGCGATAATCAAGGGGAACTCCAGACGAGAGATAGAGACTAGAGGACAGAAAGTGGTAGATATAGTAAGGGACTGGTGCGAGGGGGCTAAACTCAGACTATCAGGGACAAAGACAGAGGCAATCTTCCTCAAAACGTCGGAAGTCGCAAGATTACCGATAGGAAGGAGAGGAGGAGCCAGACCGGACAGGAAACGAAAAACGAGGAATAGAAAGACGAAAACGACACAGAGACCGCCGAGGATTAAAATAGGGGACAAAAACATACCGCTGAAAAAGACAGTAACATACCTGGGGATTAGCATAGACGAGGGTTTTAAAGTGACTACGCACTGCGAAAAAATCAGGGAAAAGGGAGGGCAACTATTCGATAGACTCGGTAAAATAGCTAGGATAACGTGGGGACTAAACTGGAAGACGATACGGGCGATATACAGAGGCGCATTTATCCCGAAGCTTACATACGCGGCAGGGGCATGGGCGGACCTATGCACCAAAAAGGACACGCAAAAACTGACGGCGGTACAGAGGAACGCACTAATAGGAGCATGCGCGGCTTATAGGACGGCATCTAGGGAAGCGCTATGCGTAATCTCCGGGAATAAACCGATTGAGATAATCTTACAGGAACAGGAAGCTAGGTATCAGATCAGGAAGGGAAGGGACGCGCACTTCAACGGAACACAAATACAGGCAGGTGACAAGAAATCGAGGGTCAAGATAAGCATAGAGGGTCTAAAGATATGGCAGGACAAATGGGACAGAACGCAAAGAGGGGGAGGAACGAGGAAAATATTTAGAAACATCGAAGACAGACTTACGACGAAATGGATAGAGCCGGGACACGTCACAACACAAATACTTACAGGACATGGCGAGTTCAGGAAGAACCTACACAGATTCAACCTGACCGCAGACGACAGATGCGAATGCGGGGGGACCGACGACGCAGAGCACATGACGTTAGAGTGCGAAAGATTTAGGGCACAAAGGGAGACACTGACGGACATAATCGAGGAAGGAGAAGACTGGGGGGAGAGGATAAGGAAAACGTTAGGGGACAGAGGCAAGTACAAGACACTCACGGACTTCTGGCGGGAGTGTCTATACATTAAAGGAGAGGACCGACGAGACGAACGGCAAGAACAGGAGACGGAATGACAGAGACGAACTCCTCCTAAACTTTCCAAAACCACTAGAGAAATACCCCACCACAAACCACACCCATCCACACCCTGACAAGACTCCCTACTTCCACAGATGCGAGGTCCGGGCGGGACCAAGGAGCGGGCCTCCCCGAGGTTCCCCGTGGGCATGGAGCGGGGGACGGGGGGCGCGTGCGCCTCCCGCCAACTGCCCCGTGGCTAAACCGCTCCACCCATGACACGAACCCATGGGCGCCCTCTGGATTTTTCCTAGCCTTAATCTCCCCTGGCGGCGGTTAGCGCGGATAGTGGTGGGAAGGAGGTAGCGTATGCCCTAGGGCGAGGAAGCAGCGACCGCCTCGGCGGCC
>NW_019395085.1:0-19992 GCF_000612105.2 Orussus abietinus | reverse complement strand
GTCATTGAGATATTCAAAATCTACAAGAAATCTTAAAAAATCTTTCGCTTGAGATATTTAGCAAAGATTACAAAGAAATCTTTAGAAATTATTCTATGCTACTAGGGTATATTCATACTGATAAAACTGCGATAAGAGGAAACTGGGGAATTTGTAGCGAGCAAATCGAGGGAGGTGAAATATTTAAAATTGCACATCTCGGTATGAAATGTATAAGCGATATCTATCATCGATTGTTATGGGAAGCACGGACGAGCTCTGAGGATCTTGTGCACACATTTAACCTTCTTATTGATGAGACCCTTTTAAGATGATCGTTTTAGGTCTCGTCGGGCACGTTTTAGGGTCCCATTACGATCCTCTACGGATTTCCGTTTCTGATCGCGGAACTGCCTTGGCGATTCGATGTGCGTTTCCCAGCTCTGTTTCGCCATTTTCCGTCAGCGTTCGGCCCGCTTATCCCGAGGTCTCAATTTTGCCCGAATGCTCGTAAAAAGTCTTGCGACACGACTCCGCACTTTGCCCGCAAGTGTCTCTTGTTACCCCTACAACCTCTCACCTATCATCATCTATCCATTGTCAGGAAATGAGATAGACCGATCGCAGGACATCTCGCCAGATTAAAGTTCTTCAGCTGCAGGGCGACTCTAATAGATATATTAAAACGCATCGTTTGCAATTAATTTCGCAATGTTCGTCAAATAGTAAATTGCATGACATCTCGCCAGATTAAAATTCTTCAGCTGCAGGGCGATACTGCTCGTGTAAATTGTTATTAATTATATGTCAAACCAAGTATTTTAACAGTCTACGGGAAGTCTTTGAAAATTTATGCACAGTTTCAGTTCTTTTGCATTTTAACATCGTGAAGAAGCTTATAACTTTCATCAGATACGTGTATCTGCAACTTGTCTAATTGCTGTTTAAGAATTACTCATTCATTTTTTTAATAATGAAGATATATTTTTTTATAATCGGCAGTTTTTAGTTACCGTCGAGATTTAGCTATAACGAAGAGGACATACAGGCTGTGTCATATGAAATGCCCAAGATCGACGGAATTTAGTTGCTGCAAGGGCAAGCCGATTTTTGACTCAAAATCAGGATCTATCCCTTACTAGGAAACATTCCCAAGTGTCCGCCGCCGATCTTATTGATTTTCATATATGTTGAAGAACACAAAAATCTAAGAGACACGTGTTTTTTTATATCTGCAATGGTCCACATTGAAGGGGTGAAACAACCCCACCAAAGTTTGGCGAAAATTCGATTTTTATATTAATTTTCGTAGAAGCAGGGGAAGGATTTCGACGAAACTTGGCATAATCGTATTCTGTATAAGGACGGTGAAAATACAATGTTGCAATTTTTGATTTACAAGGAAACATTCCCAAGTGTCCGCTGTCAATCTTATTAATTTTCATATATGTTGAAGAATATAGAAAACTAAGAGACACGTGTTTTTTTGTATCTGCAATGGTCTACATTCAAGGGGTGAAACAACCCCACCAAAGTTTGGCGAAAATTCGATTTTTATATTAATTTTCGTAGAAGCAGGGGAAGGATTTCGACGAAACTTGGCATAAACGTATTCTGTATAAGGACCGTGGAAATACAATATTGCAATTTTTGATTTACAAGGAAACATTCCCAAGTGTCCGCCGTCGATCTTATTGATATTCATGTATGTTGAAGAATATAGAAAACTAAGAGACACGTGTTTTTTTTGTATCTGCAATGGTCTACATTGAAGGGGTGAAACAACCCACCAAAGTTTGGCGAAAATTCGATTGAACTCGTCTGAAATAACTTATTTTATTTTCTTCTTATCATTCTAGTTTGCAATTTGTAGTCTTTAGATTCGTTCTTCTGATTTATTTGTTTTACCATCAGGAAACGTCAGGTGTCGAATGCGCTCAAGTTACTCTGCATAACTACAAATGCATTCCGAATAGCTATTTGTAATTCACTACTCTATTTAATTTTTGTCTTATCATTCTAATTTGTAATTTGTAGTCCTTAGATTCGTCTCCTAATTTAATTTGTTACCGTCGGGAAACGTCAGGTGTCGAGTGCGCTCAAGTTACTCTGTATAACTACATATACATTCCGAATAGCTATTTGTAAATAACTATATTTTATTTTCTTCTTATCATTTTAATTTGTAATTTGTAGTCCTTAGATTCGTTCTTCTAATTTCTTTGTTAACATTGGGAAATGTCAGGTGTCGAGTGCACTCAAGTTACTCTGTATAACTACTTTACTCCGTATAACTCACTGCTCTCACTACTCTTTATACTCTGTATAACTAACGACCTTATTACCCAAAGTTACCTTAAGTATTAGTGCTAAACTAACGCTCGAAAGATCAGGAGGCGATTTTATTTCTTTGTTAAGAGTGCTCGTTTTTCCCATTTTCATCTCACCTGACTTTATTCAGGCAGTTTTATATCTTCTAAGTGCAAATGCGGATTTCCTAGACCGAAAGTATGGTGGAAAATGTTTTAAACCCGAGTTACTGTACATTAAACTCCCGTTTAACAGGAATTCCTGCAACGCGTTAAAGGCGTTGCGACGACTTTTTATATAATACGATTCTCGTAGAACGCGCAATAACGTTTAATGATATTATTTGCATTATGGGAGGAAAATTGTCGTATGACACAAATTCCAATAACACGGTTTCATACACGTATTAACTACGTTATAGGGGGTTTTATTGCGCAGGGGAGTCCTGTACAGTATAGTTCAATAAGACCTCTACTATAAAGTAAGACCCCCTACAACGCGGTACTCCTGAAATGCAAATAAAAAGTTGGGATACTACCCTGAAAACCCAATTAAAAAATTCTTGAATGAAAAACCATTCGTGGCATAAAAACGTATGTGTTTTTTAATTGATTTTAAAATCAATCTTTTGCATTAAGTCTTGGGCGATAAGAAGGTCTTGTTTAAAGTGCACTTTGTGAAATGGTTATTTCTACGGAATTAGTTGCGTTATTTCATATAGACGTTTACTTCAATCATGTCACTGTACATTTCGTTTCACGTATGTTGTACGTACAATAGTTTCTGCTTCCTCAAACCAAAGAGAAATATTATAAACTATTTCGAAACAAATAAAAAAATTAGAAACTAAATTTGAAAACAATACTTTATTTGCTGATCACCCAAGGTATACTCCAACCATACATTTATCTTTATTCAATTAATTGTAAAAGTGGCTCAAATTGCTCCCAAATTTAGTTTCTATTTTTTTATTTGTTTCGATATAGTTTATAATATTTATCACCGGTTTGAGGAAGCAGCTAATCTTGTACATACAACATACGAGAAATCAAATGTACTGTGACATTTAGCAAAAAGATTTTAGCTGATACTTTAATGGAATTAATGTTCTACTTGTTCTATTTGTTAAATATAGTTGAATACTACATGTTCTATTTGTTAAATATAGTTGATTTGAGCTTTTCATGGAAGGGAGCAATTTGAGCTACTTTTGCAATTAATTGAGTAAAGATGAATGTATTTCGCTATATTTTTGTACAGCAAAGGTGCATTCAGAGTAAAATAATCAGCCACCCTAGTAGCACAAAATATTTGTCCTATAGTTTATATATATTTACCAAATAACGTACATTCTGTAAATATTTAGCAGACATTTGAAATAATTGCAAAACGTTTACTTTAGAATATTATCCCTATAACATTTATATAATATAAGCTCCTTTCTCGTGTTTTTTGATACCAAATGATGTGTCCGATAACAATTGTGAAGTAAAAAATTAATTTTTATTATGTTAATAAGTTAGAAAATATAATTTCTCTATATGTTTAGAAATGATTAAAACTAAACGTGTCATTGAGATTATCAACAAATATTTCGGGTGTCATCGAATGAAATCTACAAGAAATCTTAAAAAATCTGTCGCTTGAGATATTTAGCAAAGATTACAAAGAAATATTTAGAAGTTATTCTATGCTACTAGGGCACTATCGCAAGGCCATCAAGCCCATTTGAAATATCGTCGTAAAATTCCAGTATTTCCCTGACGACTTATCGCGTCGCTATTTCGCCGATTACGCCATTTTCCGCAGTTTTACATATAACGCAGATAAGGAAGGTCTCGAAACGAGTCTCGCATCGATTCGTTAGCGTTAGTTGTACATGAAATCATGCATTATTCCTGCCGTGTATGAAGGTTACGTCTAGAAGGTCTTCAAGGTGGACTTCGAAGTCACGCGAAGCTGACCCATAGGGTCGTTCAAAAGGCGGCTTTAAGGTGAAGTGAAACACGTTGAGGAACTTGATCGACGTCGATAAAGAAGATTTTTCTAAAAGCCTACGTTGCCGACGTTCGTTTTTATATTGACAGCTGTGTCGACTTATATTGGCTATTGTACCCAATGGCATACGCCAGCTGTTGTTTTCGTATAATAAATATGAAGAAATCGAAGTAAAACTCTAGAAATTACCTGGATTCATGCTTTCTGGGGTCCTAATTGACTGCAGAGGGACCCCCTGCGCCATCTGTGATTTCCAGGTCAATTAAATTTTCCCTCCGAGACCTTGTCTTCCCATCGTTTTGACACGGAAGCGCATAAGACACTTTCTTCGCCTTTATCCCGGTCAAATGCAAGTTTTTCGATTACGAAAAATGACATATATTAATCTTATGACATTTGACGATGAATTATGACAATGACGATGACGATGATGTAATAAAATAGGTGACAGTTAACACCGATGTAGTTCTGTTTTGTTACAAATATGTGCTGCATGTACACAGTAATATCAGGACAGTAACATAATGTAAGATGAGGGTAACAAAGTTACGCTACATTTATATAGATATGATAGTAACAAATGTTATGTTATTTGTTAGTTTTAAGTCACGTAACTGTTAGGTTATTACATTGTAACACACGTTATGTTATTTGTTAGTTTTAAGTTACGTAACTGTTAGGTTATTAGATTGTAACAAACGTTATGTTATTTGTTAGTTTTAAGTTACGTAACTGTTAGGTTTGGTGTTCAGTGGGTACGTGGACAATTAAATAGTATACAAGATAGTATATAAATTGTATACAGAATAGTAAACAAAAATGACATATATTAATCTTATGACGTTTGACGATGAATTATGATAATGACGGTGATGATGATGTAATAAAATAGATGACAGTTAGAACCAATGTAGTTCTGCTTTGTTACAAATACGTGCTGCATATACACAGTAATATCAGGACAGTAACATAATGTAAATTGAGAGTAACAAAATTACGCTACATTTATATAGATATGATAGTAACAAATGTTATGTTATTTGTTAGTTTTAAGTCACGTAACTGTTAGGTTATTACATTGTAACACACGTTATGTTATTTGTTAGTTTTAAGTTACGTAACTGTTAGGTTATTAGATTGTAACACACGTTATGTTATTTGTTAGTTTTAAGTTACGTAACTGTTAGGTTATTAGATTGTAACAAACGTTATGTTATTTGTTTGTTTTAAGTTACGTAACGTTAGGTTATTAGATTGTAACAAACGTTATGTTATTTGTTAGTTTTAAGTTACGTAACTGTTAGGTTATTAGATTGTAAGAAACGTTATGTTATTTGTTAGTTTTAAGTTACGCAACTGTTAGGTTTGGTGTTCAGTAGGTATTCTAATCGACTGAGTTGAGGGGGCACTCCACCTTAAAGCTCTGCGCGAGACTTGCGTTTGCGGGGACGAAGTCCGGATTAAAATTGCTCGCACGCCCCTGCCGTAAACTATGCAATCGCGGTGGATCTTCGAGAAAGGGCGAAGTCGCCGTGAAAAGCTCCCCGACTATTAAATCTACTCCTCGAGATCAGCGAAGAAGTAAAACGCCTTTCTCGAGGGATTCGTTTCGCAAACCCATTCGGTGGGATTCTCTTTTCTGGGCTGATCGAATCGCGCCGATGAAAAAGCTTCCTCCGACGGAAATGGCACCAGCTATCGCGATAATCGATTGATAAGACGCCAATAAACGACTTATTTATCGGCGGATTTTTCCCGCGCCATTGGATGCACTTTTTTACTCTGGTTATCCGATTTTAGCTTGCCATTTATTTTCTTCATCTTCGAGATAAATTGCTTTCATGGAGACTTTAATTAAATTTTTTCTTATAGGCTCACGTACAAGTTTCATTTCTATTCAGTCATTTTTTATTAAACATCGATGAGTATTTATTTTCTGTCTTTTCTTGCTTTCATGGAGACTAATTAGATTTTTTTCTTATAGGCTGACGTACAAGTTTCATTTCTTTTCAGTAATTCTTTATTATACATCGATGAGCATTTATTTTCTGTCTTTTCTTGCCTTCACGGACTTTAATTAAATTTTTTCTGATAAGCTGACGTAAAAGTTTTATTTCTTTTCAGTCATTTTTTATTATACATCGATGAGTATTTATTTTCTGTCTTTTCTTGCTTTCATGGACTTTCATTAAATTTTTTGTGATAGGCTGACGTACAAGTTTCATTTCTTTTCAGTCATTTTTTATTATACATCGATGAGTATTTATTTTCTGTCTTTTCTTGCTTTCATGGAGACTTTAATTACATTTTTTCTGATAGGCTGACGTACAAGTTTCATTTCTTTTCAGTCATTTTCTATTATACATCGATGAGTATTTATTTTCTGTCTTTTCTTGCTTTCACGGACTTTAATTAGATTTTTTCTGATAGGCTGACGTACAAGTTTCATTTCTTTTCAGTCATTTTTTATTAAACATCGATGAGTATTTATTTTCTATGTCGAATCTAATACTTTTGTTTTACAGATTGTTCATAACGTGGTAAGCTTACTTATTTTTTAAGTGTCCATTTTTTAATTGTTTGTAAACGTCATACGTTTTAAGCAGGCAATGTAAAATTGCGAATATGCAAAATTGTGGTGAAATTATTAATTTAACCCGATGATTACGGTGATACGGTTTTACCCGATGATTATTTAAAAAATGTTCTCGACTATTTTGAAGACGTTCTGTTTCTGAACAGGGCATTAAATGACAAATCAGGTTAAAAAAAAATGTTCTCGAATATTTTGAAGACGTTCTGTTTTTGAACACGATTATTTTGACTATGTTCTGTTTTTGAACAGGGTAGTATGACATTTCAGGTTGAAAAAAAACATGTTCCCGGCTATTTTGAAGACGTTCATAATTTTTTACCAACGTCACCAGATCTTTATTTTAACATTCATTCTTTCGCTGGCGCTGTTCCATCGATTTCTCTTGCGCGTACAAAAGGTGCGGTACTTTAACTAGAAACTCGAAATACCCACAGTAGAATTGCAAAGAAGATAAAGAAGACAGAAATGTCGGGAAATTCTCGATAATATGGTTCGTTGGTTTCTCGCGGGGAGTCGACCAGGTGGAAACTAAAGATGTCTTCGTTTCGGAGGAAACGCTTACATGCCTTCAGCCATCTTGTCGATTGGCGAAATCCGTTTTTAGACTCGAAATCAGACAGAAATACATCCCCTTTCTTTGCGAAAATAAATCTCAGATAATTCACAAATAGAACGAGAATCCCCGTGGAAAAATACACACCAAATTACTTTAAAATGACGTGAAAGGCGCTAAGAAATTTAATCCGGGTAGGTTAATTAAAATTCATCTATACGCTTTTTTTGGTTTTGAATACTCAAATGGTGACATCAGCTGGCGCGTAACATTATCGACATTTATGTTTAAGTTGAAGTTTTTTACAGTCTAGGTTGACAATTATACAAACTGAAGCGTTCCATGTGTCATTTCAGTAAAATAATGATGAAAAAATCGATGTAAAACTGTCGAAATCCCGGGAATTCATTATTCCTACAACTGTTTAGGACCAACGTCGCCATCTGTGACGTTTATCTGCAACTAAATTTATGCTTTAAAAACACATGTTCACTATCACTTCGTCTTCTCTTTAATTCAACCTAACCTAAGCTAACAATTCTCTTTAACCTAACCTAACCTAACATTTCTCTTTAACCTAACCTAACCTTACAATTCTCTTTACCCTAACCTTACCTAACAATTCTCTTTAACCTAGAAATTTCACTTACATCGCACGTAGCGGCCAGGTACCGATTTATTCATTTTTTTTCATTGAACCTTTCTTACGCACGAATTTAATTTTTATTTATTAAAAAGGAAGATGTTTATTCATTTTTTTTTTAATTCAATTTTTATTTATTAAAAAGGAAGATGTTTATTCATTTTTTTTTTCATTGAACCTTTCTAACGCACGAATTCAATTTTTATTTAGTAAAAAGGAAGATGTCGTTTTCTATGTTCATTCTTTCGCGCCATAATTCGTATTCTTGTATGCTGGTATTTTCCTACTTGAAAATAAATCACGGAGAACTTTTTCAATATCGAAATTGAGTTTCCGGTAGACGAGAGGGGAAGAAAGAAATCAGGGGATAGATTGATATATTGGAATATTAGGAAACTGCCATGGGAACAAAAGACGTCACTGCAGATATCACGATGTATGAAAAGTCGGATAGAAACGAATAAAGACGAGGATTTAATATAAAATGAATAAACGACCCTAGTGAATAATTAAATACAATAAGTGACGATGAATGAAAATCAAATTCTATGACTATAAACTGTTGATAACTGATGACTATTCTTTTGTAGGTCGGAATTTCTCTAGTGTTACCCCTCTTTATAATAACTTATAAACACAGTATTGTAATATTTGTAAATATCATGCAATTTAAGTATGCCACGTTGTATTGAAATTACAGATCTGATATAATTTAAATGAAGTACCTTTGTAACGTTTCCGACTATACGCTGGAAAACAAATATCATCGAACCAAAGAAATATTTCTATGAATAGAACCAAGGAAATATTTTATTAATTCAAGGAATAATTATTTAACTTTTATAAACTCGAATAAATTGGATGCAACGATTATTCGGAATTTTGAGGAGTTATTTAAGTAAACGAATTATTCTTCGAATTAACAAAATATTCTTTGATTCAATGAGTTCTTTTTCTCAGTGTATGAACATCTTTTGACTTTTATTAACGCTCAATCGGAATTTTTTAAACTATTTCCTGAAGTATAGCTCATGTGTAATTAGCACATCGACAGGAATAACATACATTTATTTAATTGCATATAAATAAAAATTCGAAATACATGATTTTCATTGTCATTACTCTAAATATTTTCTTTGCCTTTTTTATTCCCTGTTGAATTCACTTTGGTCAAAACGTATTGCACATGCTTAAATCGCGTTAACGAAATATATATACCTTGACATTCTACAATAAATAATTGGAACGTGAAAATGATGATTAGTCCGGAATGGAGATGATTTGGCGTCTCATCAGTGCGCAATATGGCATCAAATCTCAAAACAAAAGTACTTGGAGGATTTATTAAAGTAAATTAATTATTCTTTGAATTAACAAAATATTTCCTTGATTCAATGAGTTCTTTTTCTCAGTGTATGAACATCTTTTGACTTTTATTACCGCTCAATCGGAATTTTTTAAACTATTTCCTGAAGTATAGCTCATGTGTAATTAGCACATCGACAGGAATAACATACATTTATTTAATTGCATATAAATAAAAATTCGAAATACATGATTTTCATTGTCATTACTCTAAATATTTTCTTTGCCTTTTTTATTCCCTGTTGAATTCACTTTGGTCAAAACGTATTGCACATGCTTAAATCGCGTTAACGAAATATATATACCTTGACATTCTACAATAAATAATTGGAACGTGAAAATGATGATTAGTCCGGAATGGAGATGATTTGGCGTCTCATCAGTGCGCAATATGGCATCAAATCTCAAAACAAAAGTACTTGGAGGATTTATTAAAGTAAATTAATTATTCTTTGAATTAACAAAATATTTCCTTGATTCAATGAGTTCTTTTTCTCAGTGTATGAACATCTTTTGACTTTTATTAACGCTCAATCGGAATTTTTTAAACTATTTCNTACATAACCGTTAAGTTCTTGCATTGTAACAAATGTCACGTAACTAGTTAGCTCTATGTTACGTAACCTGTTATGTTATTACATTGTAACAAACGTTATGTTATTTGTTAGTTTTAAGTTACGTAACTGTTAGGTTTGGTGTTCAGTGGGTAGATGTAGAAAAGCAAGAGAAGAGAACGAAGAAGCGACCAGAGAAAAGAAAAAGAGACAACCAAGAACCAACGAAAGAATTATTCCTACGTGGAATTAAATAAAGTGGAATCTCGCCATTTAATGCCATTTCTACGCACACATTATTCGAGGTAGGAATAACCGCCAGGGGAGAGGAGAACAAAGATTACAAGCAAGAGTGCTAATTATCCCCTGGCTCTTTCACCGTTTCATTAACTGTTAATTAACCGTCTCGTTCAACGATCTCGACAACAGGAAAGCCCATTCCCGCTCATGTATCCAACTTCCTTGTTTCCATACTTCCTACTGTTAGTTTTATCACGATTCTCATCCTTACTGCGTTATCTGCTGTTAACACATTCGCGACCGCTGACGTGAATTCACGTCATTTTAAATTCTATTCCTGATTACCGCTGACGTGAATCACGTCCCTAACGATACACGATACAAGTTTGCGGCAACCAGTTTCAGAATTTCATTATTTTCGCCGGTACTCAGTATTTGAAACGGACAAAATTTGCCGGTAGCGAATATGCGTACATATTCCATAATATGCATTATATGCATAATATGCATTATGGAATACGTACGCTAAACACATTATGTACCAGCGAAAAGAGCCCTTCCATTTAGCCAGAGATGATGAAGTTGCTTAAGGAGAAGTGAAACACGTCGAAGAACTTGATCGACGTCGGTAAAGAAGATTTTTATAAATACCTACGTTTCATTGTAATTATTGTTCGGAAATTAAACTATAGGTTGGAATTTTTTCGCGCTGAATTTGAGGAAAATCAGTTATCTTAAATACTGGAAATATGTTTTTAAACAAATGGTCCAATTTAGGCAACCTGCGTACGTTACAAGTGAAGATTGATATTTTATAATACATTACATGATGAAAGTGCATATGAATGTGTCTGAACGTTTAGTTACAGAATGCACTTTCGTTCTTCCAATCAGCTTGAACCTCATGAAACAATTGTAGCGAATGTCAATTATCTTAAGCACTGAAAAAATATTTTTAAACAAATGGTCCAACTTAGGCAACCGTACCATACCTATATTACAAGTGAAGATTCATATTTTACAATAAATTAGATGAAAAAGTACATATGAATATGTATGACCGTTTAATTGCTAAATGCATTTCCCTTCCTCCATTTAGCTCGACCCTCATGCAACAATTGTCGGGAATGTCATTCGTCTTAAATATTAATAATATATATTTAAGTAAATTGTCCAATTGAGGCATCTTTACCCTAATCGGAACGTAAAAATGATGATTACTCCGGAATGGAGATGACTCGGCGTCTCATCAGTGCGCAATATGGCACTAAATATCAAGGCTGAAGTACCTATTCTGCAGCGAGCTATTGTCTGAGAATAAATTTCCGGTCCTTCTTTCAAAATCGAAAGGAAGTTTCCAGACGAAGAGGAAAAGGAATGAAAAGAATAAACGCGGATCGAGAGAACTTGAGATTCGTAATGGCTGGAGGCGTCAGGACTGGGGAAGTCATTCAATCGAAGTCTATACACATGTACACACCCACACATATAAATACACCCTGTACAAATGGCTTCAGAAATCGGAATCGAGCTGACGGAAAGAGAAGTTCACGGAAAGGATCATCTCGTGTCAGAGAAAAACACAAGAATTTAAGATGATACAAAAGGCGTTAACGTAATGTTATTTGTTAGTTTTAAGTTACGTAACTGTTAGGTTCGGTGTTCAGTGTGTACGTGGACAATTAAATAGTATACAATATAGTATATAAATTGTATACAGNAATGTTAATAATATATATTTAAGTAAATTGTCCAATTGAGGCATCTTTACCCTGCATATGTCCCAAGAAAAGATTGATATTCTGCAATAAATTAAATTATGAAAGTGCATGTGAAAGTGTCTGAAGGTTTAGTTGCAGAATGCACTTCCTTTCCTTCAATTAGCTCGACCCTCATGAAACAATTGTCGCCAATGTTAATTTTATTAAATTGTCTAATTGATGGCATCTTTACCCTGCATATGTCCCAAGTAAAGATTGATATTCTGCAATAAATTAAATGATGAAGGTGCATATGAAAGTGTCTGAAGGTTTAGTTACAGAATGCATTTCCCTTCCTCCAATCAGCTCCACCCCAATTCAACAATTGTCGGGAACGTCAATCATCTTAAATAATATATATTTAAGTCATTGTCCAATTGAGGCATCTTTACCCTGCATATGTCCCAAGTAAAGATTGATATTCTGCAATAAATGAAATGATGAAGGTGCATATGAAAGTGTCTGAAGGTTTAGTTACAGAATGCATTTCCCTTCCTCCAATCAGCTCCATCCCCATTCAACAATTGTCGCAAATCACTTATCCTGACGAGCAGCCATCACCTCCAGATTGGCCATTCGAGCAAGAGGTCCAAATTACAGTGCATCTATTAAACTCGATCGGTGGAATCGAATTGCAATCTACAACAATCCATTACCTTCGATCCGCTAACCCAAGTAAATTGTTTAAACTCAATGAAATTAACTCACACAAAACTTGATCGTTTAAAATAATTGGTCGTTTAATTTTATGCCGAATACTTGGACTAAAGCGCGGGAATAATTTTCCCTGTAAAAATTCGGCTATTAAAAGTAATTAATCGTTATGTTATAAAGAAGATAAATGTCTACTCGGCGCGATAGGAAAAAACCAACCTATGATTTTTTAATTCTGGTTAATGATGTCCCAGAAGGCAGGGGATTAATCATCGACAATTGAAATTTGCATTTTTTCGCAAATTTAAAAATTGAATAAATGCTTAGTAGGCTTGGATTAAAATTGATTTAAATCTAGAACTTTCAATCGATTGCAAGAACACCAATTAATGAAATTACCCTTTCTTTACCTATGATGATCGGTTTCTAACTATGCATAATTCAAACAAATGCAAACAGAACTCCCAGATCATGTTACATTATTAATTAATACGTTATTAATAATTATCAACAATGTATACAATGACCCGCATGAGTTTCTTAATCAATATTTTTACATGAATATTGGAATAGCGCTATTGTTTAAAAGATCTCATCAATTTGGAGGATGCATAAGTATAGAGTCAACGTATAAGAAAATGTTCCCGAGTGTCCTTATCACTCCTGATATGTAATGATCTTGAGGAGAGCCGCACAAGAAAGGGTTAGAAATGGGATAAGTGCCAAAATGCCTGTGCAAATGAAAAATCTCATCCTTACATTACGTTCATATATTATAAATTATCAACAATAAATACAAATAATGACTAGCGTCAATTTTTTAAGCAACCTTCTTACATGAAGATTGCACTTATCACCCCCGATATGCAATGATCTTGAGGAGAGCCGCACAAGAAAGGGTTAAAAATGGGACAAGTGCCAATATGCCTGTGCAAATGAAAAATCTCATCCTTACGTTACGTTCATATGTTATAAATTATCAACAATAAATACAAATAATGACTAGCGTCAATTTTTTAAGTAACATTCTTATATGAAAATTGCACTTATCACCCCTGATATACAATAATCTTGAGGAGAGCCGCACAAGAATTTGTTAGAAATGGGACAAGTGCCAATATGCCTGTGCAATTGAATAATCTCATCCTTACGTTACGTTTATACGTTATAAATTATCAACAATAAATACAACGATTAGCGTCCATTTCTTAGACAATATTTTTACATGAAAATTGGAATAACGTTAGTTCCTTTAAATAGATATCATTAATTTGGAGTATGCATCAGTATAGAGTCAATCAGCGTATAAAAAAAATGTTCCCTAGTGCCCTTATTACCCCTGATATGTGATGATCTTGAGGAGAGCCGCACAAAAAAGGGTTAGAAATGGGATAAGTGCCAATATGCCTGTGCAAACGAAAAATCTCATCCTTACGTTACGTTCATACGTTATAAATTATCAACAATAAATACAAATAATGACTAGCGTCAATTTTTTAAGCAACCTTCTTACATGAAGATTGCACTTATCACCCCCGATATGCAATGATCTTGAGGAGAGCCGCACAAGAAAGGGTTGAAAATAAGCCAAATGCCAATATGTCTGTGCAATTGAAAAATCTCGTTCTTACGTTGCAAGTAATTATCAACAATAAATTGAATGACCAGCGTCAATTTCTTAGACAATATTTTTACATGAAAATTGGAATAGCGTTAGTTCCTTTAAATAGATATAATCAATTTGGAGTATGCATCAGTATAGAGACAATTAACGTATAAGAAAATGTTCCCGAGTGTCCTTATCACTCCTAATATGCGATGATCTTGAGGAGAGCCGCACAAGAAAGGGTTAGAAATGGGACAAGTGCCAATATGCCTGTGCAAATGAAAAATCTCATCCTTACGTTACGTTCATACATTATAAATAATTATCAACAATAAATACAACGATTAGCGTCCATTTCTTAGACAATATTTTTACATAAAAATTGGAATGGCATTACTTCCTCTAAATAGATATAATCAATTTGGAGCCTGCGTCAGTATTGAGTCAATCAACGTATAAGGATATGTTCCCGAGTGTCCTTATCACTCCTGATATGCGATGATCCTGAGGAGAGCCGCACAAGAAAGGGTCAGAAATGGGCCAAGTGCCAATATGCCTGTGCAAATGAAAATGTCATCCTTCTCACCGAGGAAACGCGATATCTGAGGGATATGTCCGGGATATATCCGGATGTCCTCGGGGACGAGGTTAACTCCTGAGAGATGGAGAATGCAATCCTTGAGGGGGTCGGGGAGGGAGATGAAAAGTGGAGGCCTAGCATCTCGGAGGATGTGACTTTAAGAGATCTCGCGAAGGTAATTTTCCGAGTAAAAGGAAATTCCTGACGAGTAGGAAGTACTCCAGAAAGAGCGTAAATTCACATCTCGGCTTCGACTCACATATGCTCTTTGACATCGGAAACGCATCGAAAAGGTATTCTTCGGCAATCTTTGATGTTTCGAAAGTGGCGGCTGAAGTTGGACAATAGGTGACAAGATCAAAGAAATTTACTAATAAATTCACAGAATCGATCTCTTGCGTCAGAACGCCGCGAAACTGGAGCATTTGTAATGATATGAAAGGCACTGAGGAAATTAATCAAAGTCCATTAATTAATATTCATCTATACCCTTTTCGGTGGGAACGCCATTTCGAATACTCAAATGGTGACATAAGCTAGCGCGTAACATTATCGACATTTATGTTTAAATTGAAGTCTTTTACAGTCTACGTTGAGAATTATACGAACTGAAGCGTTCCATGTGTCGTTTCAGTGAAGTAATGATGAAAAGATCAATGTAAAACTGTCGAAATCCCGGGAATTCATTATTCTAACGACTGTTCAAGACCAACGTCGTCATCTGTGACGTTTGGCTGCAACTAAATTGAATGCTCAAGTGGGAACATAAGCTGGCGCTTCATGTTACCGACATTTGTATTTATATTGAAGTCTTTTATAGTCTACGTTGAGAATTATACAAACTGAAGCGTTCCATATGCCATTTCAATAAAGAAATGACTAGGAGAACGATGTAAAATTGTCGAAATCCCGGGAATTCATCATTCTAACGACTGTTCAAGACCAACGTCGCCATCTGTGACGTTTGGCTGCAACTAAATTGAATACTCCAGTGGGAACATAAGCTGGCGCTTCACGTTACCGACATTTGTATTTATATTGAAGTCTTTTACAGTCTACGTTGAGAATTATATGAACTGAAGCGTTCCATATGCCATTTCGGTAAAGAAATGATGAGGAGATCGATGTAAAACTGTCGAAATCCCGGGAATTCATTATTCTAACGACTGTTCAAGACCAACGTCGTCATCTGTGACGTTTGGCTGCAACTAAACTGAATACTCAAGTAAAAACATAAGCTGGCGCTTCACGTTACCGACACTTGTATTTATGTTGAAGTCTTTTACAGTCTACGTTGAGAATTATGCGAACTGAAGTGTTCCATGTGTCATTTCAGTAAAGTAATGATGAAGAGATCGATGTAAAACTATCGAAATCTTGGGAATTCATTATTCTAACGACTGTTCAAGACCAACGCCGCCATCTGTGACGTTTAGCTGTAACTAAATTTTTGCTCTATAGACACGCGTTAGTCCGGGGGCCAACCGACATTCTTTTGCAATCGTTGATGAAAGTATTTTCCATATTTTCCCATCCAACTATGTAATATTCCATTTATACGGTATTCTAAAGTATTTGAGCTAGGTTCTAAAACTCTTCATTTTTTATTCTAAGCCTCCAAAACGCGTAAAACATCAAAAACGTGCCCGACCCATGCCGTGTTGGATCCAGTCCATGACAAATAAATAAATTTTGGATTAAAAATTTATTTATTACGTTGTAAAATTTAAAACGAATCGATACACCTAATTCGAAGAATACTTTCCCCATCAATTTGTCCTCCTAGATATACATAGGCTGACTCTTTCATATCACCTTAAACTCGTAAATCAGGCCGTATAAAAAATACATGTCTAACTTTCCGAGACCTAATGGCATTTATCAGAACCAACAAAATCGCCGAGGAATATATTGAATACTTTCCTCGTCAGAAATATTCACTTTTCCAACATGAATGGCGGCCACGAGCGATATTTATTGCAAGCAAGGTTTATCAAGAATTTCTGAAACTCCTATTCATCGAGTTTGCCAATGAGAATCTCATAAATCAAAAGTCGCGAAATTTGGAAGTTTTGGCTGAACGTTCCGCCAAAATGGTATTAGCTATCGCGATTAGCCCGAAGTCGCAAACTTTGTCCATCGAGAAACGAGCGATTACGTTGGAGTAAAGTGGAAGTATAACGAGGACCGTGAAAGCTAGGGAAAAGCTCAATGGCGGAATGGTCCGACGTCCATTGTTCTCCAAAGCGAACAGTCCAGGACACGTATGTAAGCGAAGATAGAGTGCGGCGTAAACTGGGTCCCCCGTTTTCCAATGGTCCGTTCGTCCCACCTAGAACAATACGGTAAAAACTTTAAAAAGACTGCTCTACGCTGCACACTGCACCGCGGAGTACCAAATCTTATTACCGAGTGCCCATCAGCTCCAAAATAGAGCATTTTTGGGAAACGACAAGTTGCAAAAAGTCGAGGACCTAATGCGGGAAAGGGGCATCATCGCGCTGAAAATTCAAAGTGACAGACAAGCTGATGACGTGAAGCATTTTCATGAACATTGGAACTTGTGAACTTACAAATAGTAAGTCTAGTTGATTTATTAACACTATGCCGTCCGCACGGTAATCAGGAATCTTTTGTTTGGCGCCGGTAGGACTCATTTGGATCATTTCGCCTGTCGTCGGGGTTTTCTCTTCGCACTTGACACCAACGTGGCGTCATCAGCATTTGTTCGACGGCTTCGCAAATGACACCAGCTTAGTGTCACCGGCATTCGTTGTGCCGGCATTGAGTGCCCATTAGCCACAAAACAGAGCGTTTTTGGGAAACGACAAGTTGCAAAAAGTCGAGGACCTAATGCGGGAAAGGGGCATCATCACGCTGAAAATTCAAAATGACAGACAAGCTAATAACGTGTAGCATTTTCATGGACATTGGAACTTGTGAACGCACGTATAGTAAGTTTAGTTGATTTATTAACACTATGCCGTCCGCACAGTAATCAGGAATCTTTTGTTTAGCGCCGGTATGACTCATTTGGATCATTTCTCCTGTCATGGGGGTTTTCTCTTCGCACTTGACACCAACGTGGTGTCACCGGCGTTTGTTGTGCCGATATTGAGTGCCCATAAGCCCCAAAATAGGGCATTTTTGGGAAACGACAAATTGCAAAAAGTCGAGGACCTAATGCGGGAAAGGGGCATCAACGCGCTGAACAATCAAAATGACAAACAAGCTAATGACGTGCAGCATTTTCATGAACATTGGAACTTGTGAACTTACAAATAGTAAGTCTAGTTGATTTATTAACACTATGCCATCCGCACGGTAATCAGGAATCTTTTGTTTGGCGCCGGTAGGACTCGTTTGGATCATTTCGCCTCTCATGGGGGTTTTCTCTTCGCACTTGACACCAATGTGGTGTTATCAGCATTTGTTCGATGGCTTCGCAAATGACACCAGCGTAGTACCACCGGCATTGAGTGCCCATAAGCTCCAAAACAGAGCGTTTTTGGGAAACGACACGTTACAAAAAGTCGAGGACCTAATGCGGGAAAGGGGCATCATCGCGCTGAAAATTCAAAATGACAGACAAGATAATGACGTGAAGCATTTTCATGAACGTTGGAACTTGTGAACTCACAAATAGTAAGTCTAGTTGATTTATTAACATGCCGTCCGCACGGTAATCAGGAATCTTTTGTTTGGCGCCGGTAGGACTCATTTGGATCGTTTCGCCTGTCGCCGGGGTTTTCTTTTCGCACTTGACACCAACGTGGTGTCACCGGCGTTTGTTGTGCCGGCATAGAGTGCCCATAAGCCCCAAAATAGAGCATTTTTGGTAAACGACAAGTTGCAAAAAGTCGAGGACCTAATGCGGGAAAGGGGCATCATCGCGCTGAAAATTCAAAACAACAGAGGAGCAAATAACGTGAAGCATTTTCATGAACATTGGAACTTGTGAACGCACGTATAGTAAGTTTAGTTGATTTATTAACACTGTGCCGTCCGCACGGTAATCAGGAATCTTTTGTTTGGCGCCGGTACGACTCGTTTGGATCATTTCGCCTGTCATGAGGGTTTCCTCTTCGCACTTGACACCAACGTGGTGTCACCGGCGTTTGTTGTGCCGGTATTGAGTGCCCATAAGTCCCAAAATAGAGTCTGTGATTTCCAGGTCAATTACATTTTCACTCCGAGACCTCGTATTCCCACCGTTTTAGCATAGAAGCGCACACAACACTTTTTTGCCTTTATCTCGGTCAAATGCGAGTTCATCGATTACCAGAGTGTTCTAAATTGTCGTAAAATTGTCCTGACCCTTTCGTTTCTCATATCAGAGTCTTCGATAATTGTATATTGATCGCAATATGAGAGCTCGACGCCATTTTGGTTCTGGCCTGGGCTGAGTTAAACAATATTTTTGAAAAATCCAAATTTTGAATGTGTCAGGACAATTCTTAGATGACCAGGAGTGATGTGTCAAAGTTTCGGACAGTTTGGTCTAAAACCCTTAAAAAAAAGTGTATTCGAATCGACTGATTTGAAGGGGGTTTCCCTTCACCTTAAGATCGAAAGTGGAACGAGTAGACTCAAAACGGTTGCAGAGCCATCTGCAGAGATGCAAATTTGGCAAATATAATCCCATTAAGGGTAGTTCTCCTGCAGGAATTCCGAGTAGGTGGAAATTTCCGCTCTTTGAACTCGATCACTTCCGGTGAAGCACTTCGCAGTCAGCGTTAAGGTGCGAAGTGGATTACGCTGAGCGATCGAATCTAGACTTTAATCCGATTAGAAGTCGGCAGCTTAGGAGGAGCCAAGGAAAGGGTTACGAGCAGATCCATGGAAGTACGACGAAATATATAGACCGATATTTCATTAGCTGAGAGCTGCAACTTTTTCCTCCGAAGTCTCGATTGATCCCAAGAGCTCGCCGCAAGTTAAATGCTGAAGGCGATGAACGTTTGTCTCGAACTTCATCATGAAAGCTGAAACGTTAATTGGACTTCTTAAAGGGATGTGAAAGTGGCATCCGAAAGCTCAATTGTTCATAAAACTTTTCTACGAACTGGGTGTCTCTAATCGTTTCATACTTTAAAACGTGAATACGGAGACCTTAAGATAGGTCCTGAAACTCGCGAAATATCATTTCTTATA
>NW_019395084.1:0-19239 GCF_000612105.2 Orussus abietinus | reverse complement strand
AATTATTAAAAAATTGTAAAGAAATTAACGCAGTCGTTTATTATCACAAAACTAAATCAGAGATTTTTTTCTTCAATGCATAATTTAAATTACCACGAGACAAACAAACAGAAACCTCGATTCTACGGAAGGACTCTGACCGTAACGGCTCACATTTTCATCCCAATTTTGCGCACAAACATAAAATTATCGCCTGAATATTCGAATCGTTAAAATTACGAACCAATTGGTAAAATCGCATTATATTGAACAATATTTTTTGAAAAATCAAATTAATTTCTATTTTTCCTTATCATTTTAAATTAATAAAATAGTGTTTCAATCTTCCCTGTGAAGCGTGTTTTAGTGATCATGACATCATAAAATTTGTAATATACAGTTGTATAAATCAATAATAAGTCTTTTTGACTTGGGCATGCACTTATCACAGTTTCAAGGAACTCTTTGCACTAATCGCAAAAAATAGCGAAAAACTAACCCATTGATAATCTTATATGATAGGTATTCCCTTTCAAACCATTAAAACATGTTTTATAAGTATTGTATTATAATCAGACTATTTACCCAAATTCGTTAAAGCCACAGTGCAACCGCCTTGGACGATTTTCACAACATGCTCCTCATCGGAATCATCGTTTCTTGGAATGAAACTTGCAATTTTCCTCCATACATTATCATAAATCTTATATTGCCAAATGTCATTACTCGTTGAAACGATCATAATACTTTCCCTCCCAACTGCTGCCTCCTTACAACTAAAATGAACGTTAAATAAAACATTTAAATTATGTAAATCGTAGTGCATGAAATATTATACACTACACATATTATACAATACACTATAACAAAGTTCGTACGAGGAAGGTATCCCAGGTCGATCTCTTCGATTTGATTTCTTTAATAATATGTTATAGTGGACAAAAAACTAAGCGACACGTATTTTTTTTATCTGCCATTAAACACTTTAAGGGGGTGAAACCACCATCCAATGTAAGGCATGTCAAGGAGCGATTTGGCAGTTTCACCCACAAGAACATAATATTTTTTGTAACCAATCCACCTGGAAAAGCTTTCTCATAACGAGAAAGTATCTCTGTGTCTACATTGACACAACAATAAATTCATGCACAGCTCCCACCCGGCAGTCATTCTGTACATAATTGAATACTTAATTGTCTTTCAAACGTTAAATTGTTGTAAAATAGCCATTATTTAATGTATACATAATCGTAAGTTATATTTCGCTCATCATTCGACACTACGAGTTTCTCGCTCAAATGTATTTGGCTCGAAACTCTACCGAGTGTCTTGGTTACAACATTTATGTTTTTCTGGAAATAACTAAAGGATATCAAAGAGATATGTGAAAAGTGAATAAAATGCATCTCCGGAAAACTCAATGTATTAAAATGGATCCGCGATGACGGATCACGTTGAAGCACGTTGAAGTGGAAGACATAGCCAACACTAGAAATCCTATACAATGCCTACGTCTCCATCGCAACCTAAATCCGAGATTTATTGGGTCCGGATTTAGTAAATGGTATGTCTCCATCGCATTAATAAATACGCAGATTCGATTCTGAGCGTCTTGATCGACATTTAAATTCGGATTTACTGGGTTTGGATCCGATAAATCCTGGATTTCGAATACGATGGGGACGAAGTCAGTATAAGCTCAGTTTACGCTGATCATTTAGTACGCGTATTAAAACCCGATTCCATAACTCGAGTTAACCGGAGTTTAGTTGGTTTAAACCTGCTGTAAACAGGTTAAACTCAGATTAACTCCAGCTGTGGAACCGGGCCTTAAGGTTTGGATTTAAGCCCGGTTCCATAACTAGAGTTAATCGAAGTTTAATTGGTTTCTAACAGGATTAAACCGGGCGTAAACCAGTTAAACTGCGGTTAAGTTGATATTGGGCCTAAAAGTGTGAATCATACCGTTTAATTCACCGTTGTTTACAGTTATCTATAACGTCGCCACCGTCGGTATTTTTTATTTTTCGAATATTGCGCACAAACATAAAATTATCGCCTGAATATTCGAATCGTTAAAATTACGAACCAATTGGTAAAATCGCATTATATTGAACAATATTTTTTGANCATTAAAATTATTAAAAAATTGTAAAGAAATTAACGCAGTCGTTTATTATCACAAAACTAAATCAGAGATTTTTTTCTTCAATGCATAATTTAAATTACCATTGAAAGATATAACTTATATATAAATACATTACTCTTGTGCTTTCTCTGGAATCTTTAATAGTCGAGGTTGCTCTTCAATGCATATATCATTTACATTGAGTTTCCCAGTAATGTAAAGCTCCGACTCTTTCCACAGAAGAAAATAATTCCATCCTATTCCAAATGAGGTTAGCCCTTTGAATGGTATTTCCTTAAATCCATCGACAATAACCACTGGTTCATCATCGGTTAAAAACAAGGCACTGGCATTTAACCCCGAATAGTACAATGGCATTATTATATCTGTGAACAGAAAATTTAACAATAACTTTTACTTATTCGTCACAATGTTCCAGAATATATTTGGAATCGCTATGAATATTCCAAACGGTTATAACTCAATTCTAATAACAGAAGCGCATAATGTACATTGTCGTTTTGCTAGCTTTTGGATTTGCTCGCGGTGATTTCTTTTTTAAGCCGAAAAATCAACAATCGTATTCGGGGACGTAATAATATCCTTATTAGAAGAAGAAAGGAATTACGTGATGCCTCAGACCCATTTTCGTTAGAAGAAAGGGAATTTACTAGGATGTACAGGTTAGTTTCTGTTATCGCGAGGTTATGTTACTTTATTAAACATTGAAAAATGTTAAATAATTCATGCTTACATGACACGGTAAGAAAATTCTATTGTTGAACTTCTAATTATAGTACATGTAAATATGAATGTAATACATATTTAAAAAGTATAGATAGACTCGAGTCCTCTTCTTTACTTTTAACGGCTTTTCATCTTCCCGCCTTTCCTGCCTATAACCCCCTATCTCTCAACAATTTTCGATTTACAAGGTATGTACCTTTATTTCAATATAACTAGACCGAAAGAGCTAGTGACTTCGTTCTTTCATATAGCGAATACGTAACTCGACGAATAAACCCACGCGAGATGAAAGTGCGAGAAGTGAGCGCTCTCGTCAAAAATACGTAATAAACGCCCTGTGCACACGAAGTGCCTTGAATGCTCGGCAGATGTCTCCACTCGCCCTAGTTACGAGACAAACAAACAGAAACCTCGATTCTACGGAAGGACTCTGACCGTAACGGCTCACATTTTCATCCCAATTATTCCACCAGCAAAAAGAAATGGTAAACTTCATGTAGATTGAAGCACTTTGTATCGCCATTTCGAATTTCTCACCCATGCTTACACCTTCCACTTACTTCACGGCACTGCCTCGAACGAACATAACCTGACCTCACCTTGAACCTTATTCTGCGTCACATCGATAGTTTTATTTCACGTCCAGAATCATTTTTCAACTCACCCAGACTTACACATTATAGTCATTCGCTGTTTGTCTATCTTCAATTATTACATCGGGAAAGTTGATAATAATCTTAAAGACATGACTTACTTGTACACACTTTGTAATTGTCACTGAAATGTTGTAATTGGTAACACTGGGTACTGTGTGGTGCGAAATCTGTTCGCGCCGATTCTTAAAACTGAAAAATGAAAGCGAACATTCTTAAGGTTATTTGGTTTTCATTAAAAAAGAAATAACTCCAACAAGCGCTTATTAATGTTAGTACGTTAAGGGAAATGGCGGGTATTTTTGAAATCCGATCGATTTTTATGAAACAATATTTTGAATGTTCCTTAAGGAAGTTGGTAGACAGTGTTTGACGTTTTTAATAAACTGTCAGATATAAGATTTAAAACGGTTAAAAATAATGGCAAAATTTATTCGCGCCGATTCTTAAAACTGGAAAATGAAAGCTTTCGAAAATTCTGAAGATTATTTGGTTTTCAATAAAAAAAGAAATAATTCCAACATTAACAAGCGCTTATTAATGTTAGTACGTTAAAGAAAATGGCGGGTATTTTTGAAATCCGATCGACTTTTATGAAACAATGTTTTGGATAGTCCTTAAGGAAGTTGGTAGACAGTGTTTGACGTTTTTAACAAACTATTAGATAAAAGATTTAAAATGTATCAAAATAACGGCGAAATCTGTTCGCGCCGATTATTAAAACTGCAAAATGAAAGCTTTCGAAAATTCTGAAGGTTGTTTGGTTTTCATTAAAAAAGAAATGACTCCAAATTTAACAAGCGCTTATTAATGTTAGTACGTTTAAAAAAATGGCGGGTATTTTTGAAATCCGATCAATTTTTATGAAACAATGTTTTGAATGTTCCTTAAGGAAGTTGGTAGACAGTGTTTGACTGGAAAATGAAAGCTTTCGAAAATTCTGAAGATTGTTTGGTTTTCATTAAAAAAGAAATAACTCCAAATTTAACAAGCGCTTATTAATGTTAGTACGTTAAAGAAAATGGCGGGTATTTTTGGAATCCGATCGACTTTTATGAAACAATGTTTTGGAAGTCCTTAAGGAAGTTGGTAGACAGTGTTTGACGTTTTTAACAAACTATTAGATAAAAGATTTAAAATGTATCAAAATAACGGCGAAATCTGTTCGCGCCGATTTTTAAAACTGGAAAATGAAAGCTTTCGAAAATTCTGAAGGTTGTTTGGTTTCCATTAAAAAAGAAATGACTCCAACTTTGATATTTTGTGCTACTAGGGTCCATTAATATTATTAATACCCGAAGTCAATTTTGTGCGTAACAAAGTCATTCATTGATTAATTTCGCCTAGAAAGTCAACATTTCGCTGAATGTGTGATAAAGAACTTTTAACAAATTGCATACTTAATCGGTTTTTAACAATCTAACATACTCATAACATCTACTAAACCCGTAGCAACTACAAAAGGTTTTAACCAACCTGAATGGTCGTTATGAAAATGTTAATACGAGTTATCAATTGTACACAAAACATCCAAATTAATATCTTAGATTTACAAGCGTTTTCGAATAAACATGAAAATTCAGATTTTGCTTATTGATTTCTTTTAATTTCTCTCTCGTCTTCATATAATATGTCACATTCATATGAACGAAATCATTAAAATTATTAAAAAATTGTAAAGAAATTAACGCAGTCGTTTATTATCACAAAACTAAATCAGAGATTTTTTTCTTCAATGCATAATTTAAATTACCATTGAAAGATGCAATCCCTTTATGGTTGACAGTATTGTAACTGATGTGGTATTTATTGGTGTAGTTTAAACAGAATTTACTTTATAAATAAAAAACTAATTAATAACGACAGTACTGCATAAAAATGAAGAACTACGTTCCTTCTATATGTTCTTTCTTGTACACTCGAGTAATAATTCATAAGTTCGATCACGAAGGAGGTTAATTTCCATCGATTTATTCGTTGCTTCTAGTCAGTTAATATCCTGCCTTTCCTTTCAAGGTTTTAATCCATTAAGACGACATGAAAGGCTCTGAAAAATTTAATCGAGGTTGATAAATTCAAATTCATTCCCCAGTAGCGCAGAATAATTTCTAAATATTTCTTTCTAATCCGTGCTCAATATCTCAAGCGATAGATTTTTTTAAGATGTCTTGTAGATTTCATTCGAATATATCTAAAATATGTTTTCATATGTATTATCATTTTTATCCTTAGGGACTGCTCTCGATTTTACGGAAATTACGCTCGAATCCGGACAAAGAGTTGCGACTTCTGCTGCTCGGTTTAGATAATGCCGGAAAAACAACAATTTTGAAGTCCTTGGCAAACGAGGACATCACACAGGTAATTACAATTGTTAAGGTGAAGTGAAACACGTCGAGGAACTTTATCGACGTCGGTAAAAGAGGTTTTTCTAAATAGCTACGTTGCCGACGTTCGTTTTTATGTCGACAGCTGTATCGAATTATATTGAGTATTATACTAAATGACATACTCCACCCGTCATTTCCATACAATAATCGTAAAGAAATCGAAGTAAAATTCCAGAAATCTTCTGGATTCATGCTTTCTGAAATCCTAATTGACTTCAAAGAGACTCCCTGCGCCATCTGTGATTTGCATATCAACTAAATTTTCACTCCGAGACTTTGTATTGCCATCGTCTTAGCATAGAAGCGCATAAGACACTTTTTTGCCTTTATCCCGATCAAATGCGAGTTTCCTGATTACCAGAGTGTTCTAAATGTTTTATTCAAATCGACCGTTTTGAGGGGGGTTTCACTTCACCTTCAAATGTACAGAATATAGTACAGGTAGAGGTAAACGTATTATTAAGTGATATTTAATTTTTATATTTTGCATTCGTTTGCTTGATTAATAAAATGAACTCAGAATCTCGGAATGAAGTGAATGATTTTTTATAATTGAAATTAGGTAACACCGACTCAAGGCTTCAATATAAAAAGTGTTCAAAGCGAAGGAATTAAGCTGAATGTCTGGGATATCGGTGGAGCACGAAAGATCAGACCTTATTGGAGGAATTATTTCGAAAACACTGACGTTTTGGTAATTAAACTAAGATTTATCCCTTAACATGGTTTACCTAGTTACTTAAATAATGTATCGTTGCCGATAGATATACGTGGTCGATAGTGCCGACATTAAAAGATTAGACGAAACAGGCCAAGAATTGGCGGAATTATTGTTAGAAGACAAATTACGTGGGGTACCATTACTGGTTTATGCTAATAAACAAGACTTAAGCCAAGCTGTGACAGCGGCTGAAATTGCAGAAGGATTGGGATTGCACAAAATCAAGGATCGTGATTGGCAGATACAATCTTGTATCGCCACCGAAGGAAAGGGTGTCAAGGTATTTTTTATTATACGTAATTTATACCTATACAGTAGCTGACACGAATACCTTCCTATCAGCCACTATCAGAACCATAGGTTTGTTCACATTGACTGCACTTTCTACCCTCGAGGGTAACGAGGGTACTACACTTTTCTTGAAAAGTGCAGAAGGGTAGATACACTTTCGTCGACATCATTCCTTTAACGAATTTCAGGTATTGAGGATCGATAAGGGTCAGAATATTATTGCAGGAGAATAAAAAAGAATTTAACTACAACAGGGAAAAATTATAGGTTAGTTCATTCCAATCGCGGTTAGGTAGTAATACATAATTATTGTAAATTCTTTCAAACATTACGTACAAAACTAAAACGCTAAGTCGTTCTATACACGAAGAAGATGCATTAATAATTACTTCTGTTTATATTACGTTGAGACGTTGGCATACATTTTGTATTTTCCTGTTTGTTGGTCTTTTCAATTTTGAAATTTGCCGCCAAATTCGCGGGCTAACCTTCTTGCACTAGCTCGGGGTCGAGGGTAGAAAGTCTAAAGAAAGTGTACACTTTTCGTAAAATTGTAGAAAGTGTAGGCAAAACTTGTGTTTTCCAACTGTACCACGCATAATACCACATTTGATTTATGTTGTACGTGCCGCCATGTTGCATAATCGAGTTACAAGTTTTTCCCGCAAGGATCGCTAGTGTCACTATCCACTAACTTGGCAAGGAAACGTAGGATTAAAATTTTCCGGAAAGACCCATAGAGTGGAACTTTTTATGCTATTTCATGATGTTATCGCTTCATTGCACATAATCTAATTGTACATAACATAATAAAGTAGCAACCCCAAGTAAGAAAAATGTATTTATGCAAAAAGAAAACATGGAATGAAATGGTCTTCACTCGTCAGCTAAAGCTTTTATGTGGTTCACTGTGAAACATCAAAACGATGCCTAGTAATGCCATTTTTTCAGGATAAAGAACCTTGTACTGTTAATATAAATGTTACGTTTATTAATATACCGTCATATTTAAAACTTTATTAAGATTTAATTAAGAAAATAAGTCATTCGAGTTTAAAAAAGAAATCTTGAAAGGAACTTTCTGTACCTTTATATTATACCGAGTAGTATTACTGTAGAAAACGTTTTAATTCTGTAGCAAGGAAAGTCCTCTATACTCTAGAAATTATTTTTTATTACAGGAAGGTCTAGAATGGGCTTGCAAGAATATCAGGAGGAAATAATGCACGCAAATTCGAAAGACAATCCTGGAAGGAATCAATTAGGAATCAGGACATGCAGACAGGAATCACTTGTCTACATTTCACGAACACTTTATTCGGTTTTTATCTAATATTTACAGACCTAGAGCTGGGAAATTGCATTATCGATACTGTGCCCGGCGACGTCGACAATCACCGCATTTACATAAGTGCGCAAACCCATTAGACGATGGGAACGAGTAAAACTTGGATTCATTACATAGAAACCACTTGCAAAGTATTGCATATTAATTTTTAAGTTGAATTATCAAAGTTATCAATCCTCGATATTGAGTAATGATTAATTGGACGATCTTCATGCGATTGTTTTGCGATATTTCGCAGTTAATCTAGTCAAAGCGGAAGAGATAGTGAGAAAGCCAACACCAATGATTTAAATCAATGTTAAAATTGTCAGAGTTCGTTTCATTTTGTTATTTACTCTTATTTAGACTAACAGTTTTTGTAGACTTTATTTTTAATTTTTGTGATAAATGGAACGTATTGCATCATTCTTAACGGCTCACTTGCAATGAGCAATATATTGCTTTCTCGTAAAACATTAACGAATCAGGCGAAACTAGTTCGCTTTCAAATTCAACATTTTAGATGAGTATTTAAATAATTGGCGTTAACCACTTCCAATATTTTCCAGCGATACCTAATTGGAATATTTTAATCTGAATTCCAGCGATGCAATTGTAACATCTGACCGATGTAAATTTGACGTAACATGACATCTTTCTCTAAGAATAATACCGATTAGCGTTAAACTCAAATCACAAGCACGAGCAAATTTACACACGTTCTATATAATTACACAAATCGATCTCAAATAGTGTGGCTTTTAATAATTAATTTTTACAGCGTGATCACACATCCGTCCTGACAAAACGAGTAGCTCTCTTGAGCAGGCAAATCGTTTGCAAATAACGTGCCTTTTAATGCATATCGATTATTCCTATTAACGGAATCTTTACAAGTTACCACTCTATTGATTAATTATGGAAATAAACTGTGAAAGAAAAAAGGGAACTACGAGATTTTTTCTGCGAGCACCACGAAATCATCCTCATATTGCACTGACGATATCATGCAATATCATGAACGTCTATCATAAGTTCGTACTACAATTAACACTAGTGTAAACATAATTAGGCCCTGCCGTGCGAATTTAATTGTACGTAGTTCATTTTTTTCCCCTGCGCGACTCTGTGGTCAAGCTTTTCTAACGAATAAGAGAAAACCTTTTTGGATATTTATAATTGTGCAAAATTCTTCGGTGCTGTCCATTTTTCCACATTCGTATGGACAAACGAGGTAAAAATCAACGATATCAATGCCCGGTTCCACAAACCTCGGTCAAAAACTAATCCTCGGTTACAAGGAGTTGCACGTTCCTCCACATTTTAACGGTTGGTTAATTTCCATTAATCGCCGTTTGGATTAACCAGCGAAATTCGTTTGTGTAGCTTTGGTTAATCGAACTTTAACCTAAAACTGCACCAGCGAAATTCGATCGTTTAGCTTCGGTTAATCGAACTTTAACCTAAACACTGCACAAAAGTGAGAAAAACATGGATTAGATTGATCTTTTGGCGAAACGGATGAAGACGTTATTGATTTTATTTACAATTTCTTAATGATCAAAGTACGCTTGAAGATATTTCATATTCATTCTTAACCACTGATAATATGGGGTCTTTCCCGTTTTTTGGCGACTCGACACTATTTTCTTTAAACTTGTCAACAAGTTTCCCATTTCGCGGGCACAAACCGGCCAGAAAAACGTAGAACAACAATGTCTACCCATCATTTTCACCATAACGCGATTCCAGGAAAATTTATGAGAATAATTTCAGTCACGGAAGTAATCTCTTCAATATTGTCTTGTCAACATTTTTTGAATAAAAGAAATGTTGAACAGGGTGGAGAATAATATTTTCTCACGTTTGGTCGATTCCTTAAAGGAGTTAACAGGCTGTAAAATACGTTTTAATTAAAGTGGATTTAAAAGTGGATTACAAGATACAGGAAATATTTTCTTACGGGCCTGTTTTATGGATATATTAAATGTTTATATCGTTTCAAAGTAGAGTTAACTCGTGGAGGAGGGAAATTCTCGATTTTTGTTCACGTATCATTCCAGGGGAACGGCAAGTACGAAATAAAAAGTTAACCTGATCTTTGAAACTAAATACCATTATTTAAAAACCGATGGCACGGATTTTTAGCGAAAATTTTCATCCGAAAGATATCAACAATTCAAGTACAAAGAGCAATGAAAAGGTATTAACCATTGACTTCTCTTTTTACTGAAGTCTGAGTTTATTTATCGTCAAAGAGCCGTGTAATTTGTTCTTAAATATCCTCCCCTAGTATCTGAAAGCATCAACATTTTGTTTCAATCTTGCAATTATTTACTCTTATGTACTCTTGGAATTATGTACGTCATGAAAACAAAAATCAGGAATTTTCGTCCTCCGCAAGTCCGCCATTTTGAAACTTTTTAAAACTCTTTTGCTTTCAATTCTGCTTAAATCATGAAATAAAACAGCTCAGTAGATAAATATTTCCTATACCATTTAATTCTCTTTAAAATGTACTGTTGATGACATTTTGTTTCAATCTTGCAATTATATACTCTTGGAATTATGTACGTCATGAAAACAAAAATCAGAAATTTTCGTCCTTCGCAAGTCCGCCATTTTGAAACTTTTTAAAACTCTTTTGCTTTTAATTCTGCTTAAATCATGAAATAAAACAGCTCAGTAGATAAATATTTCCTGTACCATTTAATTCTCTTTTAAATTTACTGTTAATTAAAACGCATTTCACAACCCACTAGCCCCCTAAAGACGATAATTCCTTTCGGGGTAGTGAAGATGGAAAGACGTTGTCGTTCCGCCCAAATGAGAAAATCCTGCTCATCAATTAAAGCACTAAAGCTCATTATGAGCATATTCCGTAGTCACTCTAATTTCTTCTTCGTGGAAAGCCGTGCAGTCCGCTGGGTACATCTCCTGAAATGTGAAATGTCTCAATATTATTTCATCCTCTTTAATGTTACTTTTAAATATAGATCATTACACATTAAAGCACTTTTTTTTTTCTAGCACAATTTACACTAAGGAGCTGGCTACAAATTGACAAAGAGTTGGAAACCAACTAAGTATCCAATAACTCCCGATAGACGAAATAGTGGACAATATTATATGAATATATGATATGCTTAGAAGTAATGTAAAATAATTATTTTAGTGTAAAATGTGCTAGAAAAAAAAAGAAAATTGCTTTAATGTGTTATGATCTATATTTCGTTATCTATAATCGTTAAACAGTAGGAAGATCAAGTCTTAAAATGTTAAGGTGAAGTGAAACGCATCGAGGAACTGCATCGACGTCGGTGAAAAAGGTTCTTCTAAATACCTACGTTGCCGACGTTTGTTTTTATATCGGCAGCTGTGTCTAATTATATTGGGTATTGTACTAAATGGCATACTCGACCTACCGTTTCCGTATAATAATTATAAATAAATCGAAGTAAAACCCCGGAAACCCTCTGGATTCATCGTTTCTGAGGCCCTAATTGACTTCGGAGGGACACCCTGCGCCATCTGTGATTTTCATGTCAACTAAATTTTCACTCCGAGACTTCGTATTACCATCGTTTTGGCATAGCAGTGCATACGACACTTTTTTTGCCTTTATCCCGTTAAAATGCGAGTTTATCGATTATCAGAATGTTTTAAATTGTCGTACAATTGTCCTGACACTTGCATTTCTCATATTAGAGCCGTTAATAATTGTATATTAATCGAAATATAAGATCTCGACGCCATTTCTGTTCTGGTGTAGGTTAAATAAAAAAATATTGTTTCGAAAATCCAAATTTTGAAAGTATCACGACAATTCTTAGGTGATCACGAGTCATGTGTCAAAGTTTCGGACATTTCAATTCAATAGCCTTAAAAAAAAGTGACTTATTCTTGATTTGAATAGGGTTTCACTTCACCTTAAGCCCGTCTTTATACCTCACTTTTAGAGGTAAAAGACGTGTTTTAACTCTAAAAGTGACGTATGAGGAAGGATCCTAAACCTTATAAAATTATCCGAAATTTATAAAAAAATCCAAAATTTATAAAAAAATCCGTAATTTATTAAAAAATCCTAAATTTATAAAAGAATCCTAAATTTATAATGGCTAACCCCTCCTTTCAGCCAATCAAAATTTTAGTCACGTATCTCGTTAGCTTATGAAAATATTGTAAATCTTACAAAACATTTCTGATTGTCCTGAACAGCTCCATACAATGTCCAGAAATTCTGTCCAGTTTTGTTGCTGATGGCCCAAGCTGCTGGGAAACTCGCCAATTTTGTCAAACCACTGCGTAGTGAGGACATGCTCTTATTATCACCCTCTGTACTTTGACTGTTGATAACGCATAAGATATGACTAGCGCATTGAGGTGACTTCGTTGCCCATTTGTAACCTCGGTAAACCTAAAAAATATTAATAATTATCTTATTTAATGAATAACTATCTAATTAAATTAATAATTGAAGGAAAACATGTCCGTTCGGTTTTTTTAAAAAAACGAAGGGGGTAAAAAACGCATTTTTCATTGGTTTAACTGACCTTCCCCCATAATTGAATAATAGATGTATACAATATGGTGTCATTTAACACAACTGCGTATGCAAATATATCAACAAATTTCGAATCATTGATTAGCAACAGTTGCAAAAAATCAAAGTACCTCTTGATGATTTATTTGAAGATTTATGCCTTTACTTATATCTCTCATTTTGCATCGAAAGATTACTTTTAGTTGCAATTAATTAAGGATAACATAAAAGACGTCTCTTAACTTTAAAAGTGTGGTTGGAATAAGGACCTGAAAATGTTTTTACCTTAAGGAGAGGTGCGATGAGATCATTGTTGATGGTTTCACTTAGTTTGTTGCTAAGCTCCATGGCATTTACTCGCGACATAATGAAACCCTTTTCCGAAGCAAGGTTTATTAATTCCTGGAAATAAGCTACCGCAGGTTTGATGTACTTGTAGCTGTCTATTTTCATGTTCAGATGCCTTTTCGCCACGGCGTTGATTAATCTGTAAAAAGACACGTTTTTAATTAAAACATTGAATGGCACGGTATAATGTAAGACCGCATGTTATGAAAGAGATATTCCCTTTTTGAAAAAAGAAACGCTGTTCATTCTAAGGTGAAGTGAAACACGTCGAAGAACTTGATCGACGTCGGTAAAAGAGGTTTTTATAGATGCCTACGTTGTCAACGTTAGTTTTTATATTGACAGCTGTATCGAATTATATTGGGTATTGTATTAAATGGCATACTCCACATGTCGTTTTCGTGCAATAATTATAATGAAATCGAAGTAAGACTCCAGAAATCCTCTGGATTCATGCTTTCTGAAACCCTAATTGACTTCAGAGAGACCCCCTGCGCCATCTGTGATTTCCATATCAACTAAATTTTCACTCCGAGACTTTGTACTACCATCGTTTTAGCATAGAAGCGCATAAGACACTTTTTTGCCTTTATCCCGATCAAATGCGAGTTTCTTGATTACCAGAGTGTTCTAAATTGTCGTAAAATTGTCCTGACACTTTCATTTCTCATATCAGAGCCTTCAAATTGGGTATTGTACTAAATGACATACTCCACCCGTCATTTTCATACAATAATCGTAAAGAACTCGAAGTAAAACTCTAGAAAACCTCTGGATTCATGCTTTCTGAAACCCTAATTGACTTCAGAGAGACCCTCAACGCTATCTGTGTTTTCCATATCAACTAAATTTTCACTCCGAGATTTTGTATTACCATCGTTTTAGCATAGAAGCGCATACAACACTTTTTTTACCTTTATCTCGTTCAAATGCGAATTTATCGATTACCAGAGTGTTCTAAATTCTCGTAAAATTGTCCTGACCCTTTCGTTTCTCATTTCGGAGCCTTCGATAATTGTATATTGATCGAAATATGAGAGCTCGACGCCATTTTGGTTCTTGTCTGGGCTGAGTTAAAAAATTTTGTTCAAAAATCCAAATTTTCAATGTGTCAGGACAATTCTTAGACGATCAGGAGTGATGTGTCAAAGTTTCGGACAGTTTGGTCTTTTACCCTTTAAAAAAAGTGTTGTATTCGAATCGACTGATTTGAAGGGTGTTTCACTTCACCTTAATGTATCTTTCGAATAACATTCGTTATATATCATGTTATTCCAGTGTTATGTAATTGTAACATAGTGTGTTTGGTGGGCATGGTTGGACCAACAATAATTCTGTTGATTCAAAACAAATATTTTTCTGCATGTATTTTATGATGCGAGAAGAATTATTACGGTATTGATATAGTTATGTATAATTAAAATATTTAGATGGATATTTTTTTACCTGGAGAGACTATCCGCTGGTCTCGTAGAGTCGAACATTACGGGCTTAGGATATCCCTGAGATTTTAGGAAGCTGTTTCCGACGTACTGAACCGTCGTCAGATATCGTTGCTGTGTGGCTGGATCCGAAATATGAGAGATCCATTCAGCGACAAAATTCGTCAGAGACTTGATCCATCGACGGCGAAGAGTGGGATTCTCAAAGCTTTCCATGATTTTCTCGTACTGAATGCGGCCATGTTCGTCGGACATCATCCCAACAATGTTCGCCAAGCCGCTGTTCTTCCAGAGGGTCTGTCCTAATTCGGAATTGCTGTTAAACAAATGAAAACGAACTATATTACAAATTTCTGTTCTATTTAGCACGGAAGAAAAATAATTTGGTTACAATTACTATAGTGACATGGTTAAAATAGTATGGGAAGTAAAACCACACAAATGGTGAAATTAACTACATGGAATGGTAAATGTAAACTTGGCAATAGGTACTGTATATGTCTGTAATTGTTACAAATTTCTGTTCTAATTCGCAGGGAAAGAAATAATTTGGTTATAATTACTATAGTGTCGTGATTAAAATACTATGGGAAGTAAAACCACACAAATGGTGAAATTGACCACATGGAATGGTAAATGTAAACTTGGTAATAGGAACTATATGCCTGTAATGGTTACAAATTTCTGTTCTAATACGTAGGGAAAGAAATAATTTCGTTACAATTACTATAGTGACATGGTTAAAATACTATGGGAAGGAAAACCACAGAAATGGTGAAATTGACTACATGGAATGGTAAATGTAACCTTACCAATAGGTACTGTATGCCTGTAATGGTTACAAATTTCTGTTCTAATTCGCATGGAAAGAAATAATTTAGTTACAATTATTATAGTGACATGGTTAAAATTCTATGGGAAGTAAAACCACAGAAATGGTGAAATTAACTACATGGAATGGTAAATGTAAACTTGACAATAGGTACTGTATGTCTGTAATTGTTACAAATTTCTGTTCTAAATCGCAGGGAAAGAAATAATTTCGTTACAATTACAATCGTGTAAATAGAGACCCAGGTAGAAGTGTATATACCTGAAATGGTCCCACATAACGTGGATGAAAGTTTCATTAACGAGTAACGCTTGTTTGACTCCACTTTCGCATCACCTTAAGAGTACGTTTTGCGAGAGATCAAATTCGTAAAAAAATAAATATCGTGTAAATAGAGACTCAGGCTGAAGTATATGTACCTGAAATGGTCCCACATAACGTGGATGAAAGTTTCATTAACGAGTAACGCTTGTTTGACTCCACTTTCGCATTACCTTAAGAGCACGTTTTGTGAGAGAACAAATTCGTAAAAAAATAAATATCGTGTAAATAGAGACCCAGGCAGAAGTATACGTACCTGAAATGGTCCCACATAACATGGATGAAAGTTTCATTAACGAGTAACGCTTGTTTGACTCCACTTTCGCATCACCTTAAGACTACGTTTTATGAGAGAACAAATTCGTAAAAAAATTAATATCGTGTAAATAGAGACCCAGGCAGAAGTATATGTACCTGAAATGGTCCCACATAACATGGATGCTTTCCAGAACAGGGGGCATGAACCAAGAGTGGCCAGAATGATCATGCTTGTCGTTGGAGGAACTTTCGAAATCACCTCCCATGTTCTGCAGGATCATCGGCATAAGTCCCATGAGTCCCTGAGCGGCGTTTTTTTGACCCATGAACATGCTAGCCAGATTAATCATGGTGTCAAAATCGATGCCTCCACTAGATTCATCTCCGTGGTCTCTTTTGGCCCTTTTGTTGTTCCCCGATTCTGTTAAACTTTCGAAAATCGAACCCAATGTTGAGCCACTGTTGGCACCGGTGACAAGACTGCCCAATCCGGAGATGATATCCCCGATTCCATCGCCATTGGCTTTTCCTCCTGTCAGCATATCATTGACCTGAAAGAGAAATAAAAGGTTACAAAAAACATTGTCATTATTATTGTAACTGCATAAACAATAGTAGGAAGTAATTTCAAGATTCCTTCTAAAACATCGGGAAAGTAGACACCCAGATACAAATCATCATATCATGAAAGAAAAAATCGATTTACAAACAATTTGCAGACCATCTGCTCCATGAAATGTCTGCAATACATGTTGGCATATTGCAGAATGAATTTTAACAAAAATTAACGATTAATTTGTCACAAGTGGTTGCAGCAATATGTTTACCCCCTACTTGAGTCATATGCCAGTTATGCCATAATTGACATTTATGAGGTAATCATTTATGGAAAATTTAACAGGAGCTATAACATCATTCCATGACATTGTATGAAGCTAGTTAATGCTACAAATGTGAGGTAAATATGACGTTGTTTCATGTTCCCGTTTCCATTGCGCCATGACTCAAATATGAGCTAAGGACACTGCAATTGTTTATCGGCAGTGCGTCAGATAAATTTGTCTATACGTACTCGTTTCATAATCATCTACAAATCATTTTAATGCAATTTTTCCCAGATAGAAATTCATAATCATCATATGACGAGGAAAATCGATTTACAAACAATTTGCTGCACGGAATGTCTGCAATGTATGTACGCATATTGCAGAATAAATTTGTCACGCCATGGCTTAATTATCATTGCGGACTTTATATGTTATAACAATTGTAGATATATTAAAACGAAAATGTGCGTGTTGATTTGCAACTAAGAATTTCTCAAAATATTTTTCTATCTCAATCAGATCTTAAAATAATATATCAGCAGCTTTTTAACGTCGAGCTTCCGGGCATTTAGAAGACAACCTCTGATTGTAACATATTTATCCACTAATATATCACTTTAATCAACGATATTCTCTCGTACCTGCTTTCCTGCATCGGATTGCATAAATGCATTCGCCACACCTTGAAGACCACCCACGGCATCTTTATTGCTGAAGAGAACTTGAGCTGCTTCAAGAAAAGCGCTGGAAGTGTCGCCCTCCTCTTCCTTCTCGCAAGTTATCGTCCCGACAAGACACAACAAAACTATCCTCCCTAAAAGCCTCATTGTTGTGAATCTGAAACAATTATGTATCCGTTAGCTTCCCTTATAACCAAATTACTGAAAACATCAGATTTCCATGTTTTAAGAGTGGACGGTTAATTATTACACATGTAAGTGTACTAAATTAAGGTGAAGTGAAGCCTTTTCAACAGTCGACTCCTTCTCGCAACTTATCGTCCCGACCAGACACAACAAAACTATCCTCCCTAAAAGCCTCATTGTTGTGAATCTGAAACAATTATGCATCCGATAACTTCCCTCATAACCAAATTACTGACAACATCCACAGCAGATTTCTATATTTTAAGGGTGGACGGTTAATTATTACACATGTAAGTGTACTAAATTAAGGTGAAGTGAAGCCCCCTCAAATCAATCGACTCCTTCTCGTAAGTTATCGTCCCGACAAGACACAACAAAACTATCCTCCCTAAGAACCTCATTGTTGTGAACGTGAAACAATTATGCATCCGTTAGCCTCCCTTACAACCAAATTACTAAAAAAATCAACATCAGATTTCCATATTTTAAGGGTGGACGGTTAATTATTACACATGGAAGTGTACTAAATTAAGGTGAAGTAAAACCCCCTCAGATCAGTCGACTCCTTCTCGCAAGTTATCGTCCCGACAAGACACAACAAAACTATTCCCCCTAAAAACCTCATTGTTGTGAATTTGGAACAATTATGCATCCGTTAGCTTCCCTTATGACCAAATTACTGAAAACATCAATAGCAGATTTCCATATTTTAACCCTTTGCGGACGAATGTCGTCAAATAGTCACCCAAAAGCCTTTATAATGGAAAAGTCTCGTCCGCAAAGGGTTAAGGGTGGACGGATAATTATTACACATGTAAGTGTACTAAATTAATGTGAAGTAAAGTCCCCTCAAATCAGTCGACTTCTTCTCGCAAGTTATCGTCCAGACAAGACACAACTAAACTATCCTCCCTAAAAACCTCATTGTTGTGAATGTGAAACAATTATGCATCTATTAGCTTCCCTTATAACCACATTAATGAAAATATCAGATTTACATGTTTTAAGAGTGGACGGTTAATTATTACACATGTAAGTGTACAAAATTAAGGTGAAGTGAAACCCCCCTCAGATCAGTCGACTCCTTCTCGCAAGTTATCGTCCCGACAAAACACAACAAAACTATCCTCCCTAAAAACCTCATTGTTGTGAATCTGAAAGAATTATGCATCCGTTAGCTTCGCTTATAACCGAATTACTAAAAACATCAACAGCAGATTTCCATATTTTAAGGGTGGACGGTTAATTATTACACATGGAAGTGTACTAAATTTAAAAAAAATCCCCCCTAAAAATATCCTAATAACTATCCTCCCTCCCTGTGTGGAGTAACAAGTTCCTTTCCGACTTCTACCCGCGAAATTCGATTTCCATTCGGGCACTCAATTTCTCCAAGAAGTCCTTGTCCTCGGGTCTCCCTGAAGAACCGGTATACGTCGAGCTATTTTTGGACGGGTTGGATTAAAGGAACCGGCACCCTGTCGGAAACGGTAAGGTCCTTGGTACCAAATACCGTTGTTCTCCAAAGGCCGTGGCCAAAATGGCCACACTTACCATTGTCATATA
>NW_019395083.1:19541-20344 GCF_000612105.2 Orussus abietinus | reverse complement strand
ATGATTATCTACAAAAATGGTGATATGCATTTCGATCGTATCTCGCATAGTTTATTAGATATCACGGATTTAGTTGAAAATATCTATTGACACAACGATTATGTCAATTGTTTCGAAGGAATATGTAAGATACGAGTAAATGACATACAACCTTTTTTATAGAGAATTCAATTTTCTACAAAACTGCTTGTATGTATTTTTTTGTACCTGCCGTAGTTTTAGAGATATTTATTATTTTCTTTAATGTTAGATATTTGAACTTTATTTTATAACTCGAATACTGTGCGAGATACGTTAACATTTCATATAACCTTTTTGATAGAGAATATGATTATCTATAAAAAAGGTGATATGCATTTTGATCGTATCTCGCATAGTTTTCTAGATATCATGGATTTAGTTGAAAATATTCTATTGACGCAACTGTTATTTCTTGTCAATCAACAACTCTATACTTTGCATATGATATCAGTAGTTTCCCGTATCCCAAGTTTGATAGTTGCGATTGATAATAAGAGGCAGTAACATTACATACAACATTGTACGTTACGTGTATTTATACATTTTTTAATTTGTAATTTTTCCATTTTCCGATTTTCTATGTGATATTTAAGGTATGAAGTTCCTAGTAGCATAGAATAATTTCTAAATATTTCTTTGTAATCTTTGCTAAATATCTCAAGCGACAGATTTTTAAGATTTCTTGTAGATTTCAGAAGATATTTGAAATATTTGTTGAAAATCTCAATAACATATTTACTTTCAATAATTTATTAACAGATAGACAAATAATATTTTTTAAT
>NW_019395083.1:0-18772 GCF_000612105.2 Orussus abietinus | reverse complement strand
GTATATCTGGTAAAAAAATATTATGAAAATACATGGAGCTAATATTATATAAATATTATATAGATAAAATTCTAAAATGAACGTTTGGCGAATATTTCAAATGTCTGGTAAATATTTACAAAATATAGGATATTCGTTAAACATATAGAAAATATAGGAGAAATATTTTGTGCTACTAGGGGTATCTAAGAATGTATGTAAATTACTACTGATTGCTATCATTGTACCGTCACGGTCTACTGGATAATCATTTTTTAAGAAAGTAACGCGAAACGTACTATGTACCGATCGTATCTTGCTCATTGTTGGTATACTTTGCATTCATTATCTGCCTGAACCTTCAATGTGTAATTACTCACACTTTGCAGACAGATCGGCGACCAAAAAAGTGACATCGAGTTGAAAGAATCATTAGATATCTTCAACACGGCATCGCGGCCTATAATATGATTAATTACTTAAGGTGATGTGAAAGTGGCGTTGAAGAGGTTTTGTTTATACAACTTTTCTCTCAATTCGGTTTACCGAATAGTTTGAAACTTTACAACGTCAATAGGGAGACTATAAGGTCCTGAAACTCATGAAATTTCAATTCTTTTCAAATTTGTTTATAGGTATTTTAAAAATAGTTGATAAAAAATGAAGTTTCAGGAGTTTCAGAACCTATTTTAGGGTCTCTATATTCAGATTTTAAAGTATGAAACGATTTGAGACACCCAGTTCGTTGAAAAGTTTTATGAACGATTGAGCTTCCCGATGCCACTTTCACATCCCCTTAAGGTGATGTGAAAGTGGCGTTGAAGAGGTTTTGTTTATAAAACTTTTCTCTCAACTCGGTTTACCGAATAGTTTGAAACTTTACAACGTCAATAGGGAGACTATAAGGAAGGTCCTGAAACTCATGAAATTTCAATTCTTTTCAAATTTGTTTATAGGTATTTTAAAAATAGTTGATAAAAAATGAAGTTTCACGAGTTTCAGAACCTATTCTAGGATCTCCATATTCAGGTTTTAAGGTATGAAACGATTTGAGACACTCAGTTTATAGAAAATTTTTATGAACAATCGAACTTTCGGGCGCCACTTTTGTTTATAATACTTTTCTCTCAATTCGGTTTACCGAATAGTTAGGGTCTCTATATTCACGTTTTAAAGTATGAAACGATTTGAGACACCCTGTTCGTTGAAAAGTTTTATGAACGATTGAGCTTTCGGATGCCGCTTTCACATCCCCTTAAGGTGATGTGAAAGTTTTGTTTATAAAACTTTTCTCTCAATTCGGTTTACCCAATAGTTTGAAACTTTACAACGTGAATAGGGAGACTATAAGGAAAGTCCCGAAATCCATGAAATTTCAATTCTTTTCAAATTTATTTATAGGTATTTTAAAAATAGTTTATAAAAATGAAATTTCCCGAGTTTCAGGTCCTATCTTAAGGTCTCCATATTCAGGTTTTAATGTATGAAACGATTTGAGACATCCAATTCATTGAAAAGTTTTATGAACAATTGAGCTTCCGGATGCCACTTTCACATCCCCTTAAGGTGATGTGAAAGTGGCGTCGAAAAGATTTTGTTTATAAAACTTTTCTCTCAACTCGGTTTACCGAATTGTTTGAAACTTTACAACGTCAATAGGGAGACTATAAGGAAGGTCCTGAAACTCATGAAATTTCAATTCTTTTCAAATTTGTTTATAGGTATTTTGAAAATAGTTTCGAAAAATGAAATTTTCCGAGTTTCAGAACCTATCTTAGGGTCTCCACATTCACGTTTTAAAGTATGAAACGATTTGAGACACCCAGTTCGTAGAAAAGATATATGTTTGTTAATTATTAAAACTAAATATGTCATTGAGATTTTCAACAAATATTTGTGTACTTTGATACCAAATGTCCGATAATAATCGTAAAGAAAAAATTGTATTCTTAATATGTGTTGATAAATTAAAAAATGTAATTTGGATATATGTTTGTTAATTATTAAAACTAAATACCTCATTGGGATTTTAAACAAATATTTTAGATATCTTCGAATGAAATCTACGAGACGTCTTAAAAAATCTATTACTTGAGATATTTACCAAAGATTACAATAAAATATTTAGAAATTATTCCATATTTCTACGGAGGGAATACTTTTAAAAAATGATCGTCTTTATTGTGTTTTTTATCAGGCAACTAATTGTAAGCCATACACTGTTTACATCGACAGTCTAATTATTAAATAAAAAACATTCTCGATGTAGAGGACTAATTGCTAATTTATTAACAATTTCCATTGTCATTTCTATTCCTACTCTACAACTTTAAAAAAAATATCATAGAATATCCTAATTAAAAAAAAAAAATTGACTATACGACCCAACGTGTTTCCTTATTATCGCAATTATGTAAATAGGAAGCTACTTTGTAACAGGAAAGTAATTGTTACCGAACACGTAGATCATTTTTAATTTTACACGTTGTAAACAAATTGGTTTCCGCAATGTGGGCACCTTCCTCTAATTACGTAATGAGGGGGTCATATTATGGTTTGACATTGCGGAACGGAAGATTGTATATTGTCATACTTATAATTCAAGAGACGACATTCAGAATTACGGTATTGTTCTCGGTATTATGAAACGGTGTACCGATTTATCATCTCCAAGGACATGTCGGTGCCATTAGAATTGTCCACGGCAATTTGTTGGTCATTCATTACAAAACACGACGCGACAAAATTTAACACGACATGAAATCTTTTCAAATCTGTTTCACGGTCACTGAGTGAAAAAATCACTTTCTTGGAAATAAGAAAAAAAGTAAGGTTCTCAAGTAGAATGATTTTTCATTGCTACAATTGATAGCATAAAATGGACAGTTGATTATGGTGGAGTGAAATACTGTTCAAATCAGACGTTCTGAAGAAGACACTTTTTTTTAAGGGTAATGGAGGTTTGTCTGAAACTTTGACACGTGACTCGTGAGCACCAAAAAGTTAGCCTGACAATTGCAAAATTTGAATTTTCGAAAACAATTGGATGGAACTGTCTGAAAGTTTGACACGTGACTCGTGAGCACACAGGAATTATCATGACAATTTCAAAATTTGGATTTTCGAAAACGATTGGATGTAAATGTCTGAAACTTTGACACGTGACACGTGAGCACCAAGGAATTATCCTGACAGTTTCAAAATTTGGATTTTTCAAAACAATTGGATAGTACTGTCTGAAATTTATACTCGTGACTCGTGAGCACCAAGGAATTGTCGTGACAATTTCAAAATTTGAATTTTCGAAGAAAATTGGATAAAACTGTCTGAAACTTTGACACGTAACTCGGGAGCACTAAAGAAATATCATGACAATTTCAAAATTTGGATTTTTCAAAACAATTGGATAGAACTGTCTGAAACTTTTACTCGTGACTCGCGAGCACCAAGGAATTGTCGTGACAGTTTCCAAATTTGGATTTTCGAAACCGATTGGATAGAACTGTCTGAAACTTCGGCACGTGACATGTGAGCACCAAGGAATTATCCTGACAATTTCAAAATTGGGATTTTCGAAAACAATTGGTTAGAAATATCTGAAACTTTGGCACGTGACTCGTAAACACCAAGGAATTATCCTGACAGCTTCAAAATTTGGATTTTTCCAAACAATTGGTTAGAACTGTCTGAAAATTTAACACGTAACTCGGGAGCACTAAAGAAATATTATGGCAGTTTCAAAATTTGGATTTTTGAAAACGATTAGATAGAACTGTCTGAAAGTTTGGCACGTGACTTGTGAGTACCAAGGAATTATCCTGACAATTTCAAAATTTCGATTTTCGAAAACAATTGGATAGAACTGTCTGAAAATTTAACACGTGACACGTGAGCACACAGGAATTATCATGACAATTTCAAAATTTTGATTTTTCAAAACAATTGGTTAGAACTGTCTGAAACTTTTAATCGTGACGCGTGAGCACCAAGGAATTGTCGTGACAATTTCAAAATTCGGATTTTCGAAAACAATTGAATAGAAATGTCTGAAACATTGACACGTGACACGTGAGCACACAGGAATTATCATGACAATTTCAAAATTTGGATTTTCGAAAACAAGTGGATAGAACTGTCTGAAACTTTTACTCGTGACACGTGAGCACACATGAATTATCAAAACGACAGGTGGAGTATTCCAATTAGTGCAATACCCAATATAATTCGACACAACTGTCGAAATAAAAACGAACATCGACAGCGTAGATATTTAGAAAAATCTTCTTTACCGACGGCGATCACGTTCCTCGACGTGTTTCACATCACCTTAATCGCATGTTGGTTAAAACGAATTCTAGATAGATATGAATTTATTATAATTCTGCAGTCAAGTATTAATTTCCACGTTGAATTTATATTTTTTACGAATGAAAAAATGGGTATTTTCGATGAGCTCTAAATATGACTTACCGGAAGTAGGAAGTCTTCGGCATTCATATTGAATATATATCAGTAAATGACGATCCGGGGAGAAGTAACCACTTATGCCAAAAGCCAAAGCCACCTAAGGTGCATGCATAATTAAAGAGAGGAACTTAAGTAATATATATTTCTCACGGACTTAATATTTTAATATTTCCCAGCCCTAGTAGCACAAAATATTTGTCTTATATTCTCTATATATTCAACGAATATCTTGATCTATATATATATCAATGNTATTTTTATCATGTTAATAAGTTAAAAAATATAATTTCTCTATACGTTCATAAATTATTGAAACAAATCATGTCATTGAGATTTTCAAGAAATATTTCAAATATCTTCGCATGAAATCTACAAGAAATCTTAAAAAATCAGTCGCTTGAGATATTTAGCAGAGATTACAAAGAAAAATTTAGAAATTATTCTATGCAACTAGGGTAACGTTCTCTGTAAACGCTCTAATTATCAACGACGCATTAAACGAATTATTACAACATAAATAATTGACCGCGGATACATTGCAAAGCTAATTGGTGTCACGACACTATCTGTACACAATTACCGAGCAAATCCTATCACTCGCAATCTCTGATCGGTAGATTATTAGTTAAGAATGTGTATCAGGGTCCAGAAACGACCACCTTACTTTGAAATTACATAATCATTTCGAGACATATTTCATAGACAATTAATACTAAACGTACCGAGATTTAGTACATACCTATTTGTACCGCATTTTTAAATAAGGACTTTATTTTTCCCGATTGAACGGAGAAATATTGATTTTAGGAAGGAAATACTAAACAAAGTAACTTTAAGGAAATAGTTTAACAAAAATATATTTTTTCCATTACTATTAAAGATAATAACAACACTAACCGTCCTGGCACTTCACATATACCTAACCACACCGTAACCAGTCAAACGACCGAAGTAAATTTAAGGTAATAATTAACAACTTTAAGGTAATAATTTAACAAAAATGTATTTTTTCCATTACTATAAAAAACAATAATTTAACCCTAACCGTCCCGGCACTTCACGTATACGTAACCATACCGTAACCGGTGAAATGACCGAAGTAAATTTAAGGTAATAATTAATAACTTTAAGGTAATAATTTAACAAAAATGTATTTTTTCCATTACTATAAAAAATAAAAACTTAACCCTAACCGTCCTGGCACCACGTTTACCTAGCCATACCGTAACCAGTCAAACGACCGAAGTAACTTTAAGGTAATAATTAATAACTTTATGGTAATAATAACCCGTCAAATGAATGAAGTAACTTTAAGGTAATAGTTTAACAAAAATGTATTTTTTCCATTGCTATAAAAAACAATAACTTAACACTAACCGTCCCGGCACTTCACGTATACCTAACCACACCGTAACCGGTCAAATGGCCGAAGTAACTTTAAGGTAATAATTAATAACTTTAAGGTAATAGTTTAACAAAAATGTATTTTTTCCATTACTATAAAAAACAAAAACAACCCTAACCATCCCGGTACTTAACGTATACCTAACCATACCGTAACCGGTGAAATGACCGAAGTAAATTTAAGGTAATAATTTAACAGAAATGTATTTTTTCCATTACTATAAAAAACAATAACTTAACCCTAACCGTCCCGGCACTTCACATATACCTAACCACACCGTAACCAGTCAAATGACCGAAGTAACTTTAAGGTAATAATTAATAGCGTTAAGGTAATAATAACCGGTCAAATGAACGAAGTAACTTCGAGGTAATAGTTTAACAAAAATGTATTTTTTCCATTACTATAAAAGACAATAACTTAACATTAACCGTCCCGGCACTTAACGTATACCTAACCACACCGTAACCGGTCAAATTACCGCAGTAACTTTAAGGTAATAATTAATAACTTTAAGGTAATAATTTTAACTTTAAGGTAATAGTTTAACAAAAATGTATTTTTTCCATTACTATAAAAAACAATAACAACACTAACCGTCCTGGCACTTCACATATACCTAACCACACCGTAACCAGTCAAACGACCGAAGTAAATTTAAGGTAATAATTAACAACTTTAAGGTAATAATTTAACAAAAATGTATTTTTTCCATTACTATAAAAGACAATAACTTAACATTAACCGTCCCGGCACTTCACGTATACCTAACCACACCGTAAGCGGTCAAATGGCCGAAGTAACTTTAAGGTAATAATTAATAACTTTAAGGTAATAGTTTAACAAAAATGTATTTTTTCCATTACTATAAAAAACAAAAACAACACTAACCGTCCTGGCACTTCACATATACCTAACCACACCGTAACCAGTCAAACGACCGAAGTAACTTTAAGGTAATAATTAATAGCGTTAAGGTAATAATAACCGGTCAAATGAACGAAGTAACTTTAAGGTAATAATTTAACAGAAATGTATTTTTTCCATTACTATAAAAAATAAAATCTTAACACTAACCGTCCCGGCACTTCACGTATACCTAACCATACCGTAACCGGTGAAATGACCGAAGTAACTTTAAGGTAATAATTAATAACTTTAAGGTAATAATAACCGGTCAAATGAATGAAGCAACTTTAAGGTAATAATTTAACAAAAATGTATTTTTTCCATTACTATAAAAGACAATAACTTAACATTAACCGTCCCGGCACTTCACGTATACCTAACCACACCGTAAGCGGTCAAATGACCGAAGTAACTTTAAGGTAATAATTAATAACTTTAAGGTAATAATTTTAACTTTAAGGTAATAGAATTTAACAAAAATGTTTTTTTTTCCATTACTATAAAAAATAAAAACTTAACCCTAACCGTCCTGGCACCACGTATACCTAACCACACCGTAACCGGTCAAATGACCGAAGTAACTTTAAGGTAATAATTAATAACTTTAAGGTAATAATAACCAGTCAAATGAACGAAGTAACTTTAAGGAAATAATTTAACAAAAATGTATTTTATCCATTGCTATAAAAAACAATAACTTAACCCTAACCGTCCCGGCACTTCTCATATACCTAACCACACCGTAACCGGTCAAATGGCCGAAACTTTTATTATTTACGAAAGACATTGTTTTTATGAAAGGAATTGTGAATTTATTGGAGGAAATGGCGCACAACGTAACTTTGATGTAATAATAAAATAATCAACCATATATTTTTTATATTTTTATACNATTATAATAAAATATTTAGGAATTATTCAATGCTACTAGGGTTTGGTTCCTCCGTGACTATTCGATCTGCCCTTACTCTCAAAATGTCCCTGCATTTAGATTTCATTTAGATCCTGTATTCAGATGTATACAACTATAGACTTTTAGATCTTTCTCGATTTCAGAGCTAAGGTTCCAGGCAGAGAACATAGAAAAATATGTAAATTCGTCGACCGGTCAAATGACCGGTCGCGGTAAACAAGCAAGGTGATGAATTTTTTTCAGTAAAAAAAGAATAAAAATCGACAAATTGATTAATCCGATAAAATAAGTATTTACGTAAAGTTAGATGAACAAAAAAAAAAGTAACGAATGTACAATTTTAACCCTTTTAGTGCCGGAGCCGATATATCGGTCCGCACCTTGTTGCGCTTTACTATTCGCTTTGCGACAGATCTCTATCTCAAAATAAATTTATAATACGTTATAAATAGTCTAATTTCATTACGAGAGAATTAAAATAACGATACAACAGCACCTATAACAANCTCTGCATATACTTCATCGTAATGTTGTTTATGACAGTTAACTTCAAGTTGTACACGTTATTACAGTCAACAAACAATAATTAACAAATGGACTTAGACCACTTTCGAAGTAACGTTTTTAATTGTTGAAATAATTGCGAAAATTCATGTGTCTAAAATTACTGTACACTCTGAATATACTTAACCGTCAAATGTTGTTTATGACAGCTAACTTCAAGTTGTACACGTTATTACAGTTAACAAACAATATTTGACAAATGGACTTAGGCCATCTTCAAAGTAATGTTTTTAATTGTTGAAATAATTGCGAAATTTATTGTGCACTCTGAATATACTTAACCGTCAAATGTTGTTTATGACGGCTAACTTCAAGTTGTACACGTTATTACAGTCAACAAACTATATTTGACAAATGGACTTAGGCCACTTTCAAAATAAACGGCTCGTTTCACTTGTCACAATTTTGCCAGGGACTTTTCGGCAATTTCCGAGTGATCCTTGGGGTCAATTACGTAAAACAAATTGAGCGAAAATGTGAAAAATGAGGAGCGCACGGTATTACGGAACGTTTTTGGGGGTGAAAATGAGGGACCATTCGTATGAACTGGCTCGGCACAAACTTTTAAGCGAAATGGTGAAGTATACAAGAGAAGATAGAAAAATAAGCGCCGTGAGCGCCATCTTCGGCGGATTGTGACACCGAAATTCAAAATGGACAACCTCCTGGGTGTTTTGATTTTTGCCAACAATCGTCTTCGGGGACGTAATAATAACCTTATTAGAAGAAGAAGGGAATTACGTGATGCCTCGGACTCATTTTCGTTAGAAGAAAGAGAATTTACTAGGATGTGCAGGTTAGTTCTTGTTATTGCGAGGTTATATTACATTATTAAACATTGAAAATTGTTGAATAATTCATGCTTACATGACACGATAAGAAAGTTATATCGTTGAACTTCTAATTATAGTACATGTAAATATGTATGTAATACATATTTAGAAAATATAGATAGACTCGAGTCTTCTTCTATATTTTTAATGGCTTTCCATCTTCCCGCCTTTTGTCCCTATAACCCCCTACCTCTTAACAATTTTCGATTTACATGGTATGTACCTTTATTTGTCAATATCACTAAACCGGAAGTGCTAGGGATCTCGTTCTTTCATACAGCGAATAAACCCACGTGCGATGAAAGTGCGAGAAGTGAGCGCGCTTGTCAAAAATGTGTAATAAACGCCCTTATTAAAAGAAAAACGGAATTACGCGATACCTCAGACTCATTTTCGTTAGAAGAAAGAGAATTTACTAGGATGTACAGGTTAGTTTTTGTTATTGCGAGGTTATATTACATTATTAAACATTGAAGACTGTTAAATAATTCATGCTTACATGGCACGATAAGAAAATTATATCTTTGAACTTATATTGCGAGGTTATATTACATTATTGAACATTGAAAACTGTTAAATAATTCATACCTACATGACACGATAAGAAAATTAAATCGTTGCACTTCTAATTATAGTGCATGTATATATGAGTGTAATTCACATTTAAAAAATATAAATAGACTCGAGTCCTCTTCTTTATTTTTAACGGCTTTTCATCTTCCCGCCTTTCCTGCCTATGACCCTCTACCTCTCAACAATTTTCGATTTACAAGGTATGTACCTTTATTTGCAATATTACTAGACCGAAAGTGCTAGTGATCTCGTTCTTTCATACAGCGAATACATAATTCAGCGAATAAACCCACGTGAGATGAAAGTGCGAGAAGTGAGCGCTCTCGTCAAAAATACGTAATAAACGCCCTTTATTTGACAACATTACTAGACCGAAAGTGCTAGGGATCTCCTTCTTTCATACAGCGAATACGTAGTTCGATGAATAAACCCACGTGAGATGAAAGTGCGAGAAGTGAGCACTCTCGTCAAAAATACCCCATAAACGCTCTTTATTTTGCAATATTACTAGACCGAAAGTGCTAGTGATCTCGTTCTTTCATACAGCGAATACGTAATTCGGCGAATAAACCCACGTGAGATGAAAGTGCGAGATGTGAGCACTCTCGTCAAAAATACGTATTAAACGCCCTTTATTTGGCAATATTACTAGACCGAAAGTGCTAGGGATCTCGTTCTTTCATACAGCGAATACGTAGTTCGGTGAATAAACCCACGTGAGATGAAAGTGCGAGAAGTGAGCGCTCTCGTCAAAAATACGTAATAAACGCCCTTTATTTGACAACATTACTAGACCGAAAGTGCTAGGGATCTCCTTCTTTCATACAGCGAATACGTAGTTCGATGAATAAACCCACGTGAGATGAAAGTGCGAGAAGTGAGCGCTCTCGTCAAAAATACCCCATAAACGCTCTTTACTTGGAAATATTACTAGACCTAAAGTGCTAGTGATCTCGTTCTTTCGTACAGCGAATACGTAGTTCGGTGAATAAACCCACGTGAGATGAAAGTGCGGGAAGTGAGCACTCTCGTCAAAAATACATAATAAACGCCCTTTATTTGGCAATATTACTAGACCGAAAGTGCTAGTGATCTCGTTCTTTCATACAGCGAATACGTAATTCGGCGAATAAACCCACGTGAGATGAAGGTGCGAGAAGTGAGCACTTTCGTCAAAAATACCCCATAAACACCCTGGTCCATAGTGCACTGTGTAGAGAGAGAGTGAGCACACACCTTGTCGTCGCGCTTCTCTCCCATTTGGTCACCGAGACTGCGGCCACTAGTCACCTATCCATGGAGATGATCGGAGCGGGGAACTAGACCGCGGTCGCTGGCGCTCGGAATGCGCGACGGTCGAGTGCTTCCGCGCGACTGAGATCGAAGCCAACTCGTCGAGTCGAAGACGCGACGGAGCTTACGGCACTTTCTTGGCAAGACCTCCACCAAGAGAGACCGTCCCGCACCTCCCCACCACGCGGCCCACGGGGGAACCACGACATGACGAGGTGTGGAGGTAGCTGCACTTCGCGTGCCGCGGAGGTGGACGCAGGGCGCTGTAAGGTGTCCCGAATTGGGATTCTGACTAATCCACGATTCCACCCAAACTGGGTGCACCGAATCATTTGCAATTTCAGCACGTGGTTGTGGTGATTCTAATCCCCGATTCCACCCAAATTGGATGCACCGAATCATTTGGAACTTCAGCACGTGGTTGTGAAGGTTCTAGGGAGGAACGTGATGCTGGTGAAATTTCATTTTTAATCTCAAATGTTTTTTATTTATCCCAGCTTACGGCACTTTCTTGGCAAGACCTCCAACCAAGAGAGACCGTCCCGCACCTCCCCACCACGCGGCCCACGGGGGAACCACGACATGAGNTGCACCGAATCATTTGGAACTTCAGCACGTGGTTGTGAAGATTCTGACTAATCCCCGATTCCACCCAAACTGGGTGCACCGAACCATTTGCAATTTCAGCACGTAGTTGTGATGATTCTAATCCCCGATTCCACCCAAACTGAGTGCACTGAATCATTTTGAACTTCAGCACGTGGTTGTAATGATTCTGACTAATCCCCGATTCCACCCAAACTGGGTGCATCGAATCATTTGCAATTTCAGCACGTGGTTGTGAAGGTCCTAAGGAGGAACGACGTTTTTTAAGGAGGAAGGGCGTTTTTTATTTTATTTGCAATTTATTGTTTACGTTCTTAACCCATGATTACTTTCCTCCAAAGTTCTTACGTTATTAACCCATGAAAACTTTTCTCCAAAGTGGGTGCACCCAATCATTTGAAACTTCAGCACGTGGTTGTGAAGGTCCTAAGAAGGAACGACGTTTTTTATTTTATTTGCAATTTAATGTCAACGTTCTTAACCCATGATTAATTTGGATGTTAACTTTAATCGCCCTTTAAGTGCACTTGAAACTTCAGCACGTGGTTGTGAAGGTCCTAAGAAGGAACGACGTTTTTTATTTTATTTGCAATTTAATGTCAACGTTCTTAACCCATGATTAGCTTAGATGTTAACTTTAATCGACGTTTAGGTAATCAATGATTTAACCGAGGTCGGTGGACCCGGGGTTAAGTCCAGCTGATGGCATGAATAAGGGAGATCAGAATGCGGTTGCTGATCCGCTGCTGAACGTAACCTGATAACTGACTGCGGAAAGTTGCCGCCCTATCAGCAAGTAATCAAGACAGTAATGAAGTCAGCGGGGTTGATAACATACATCTTCCAGGTGTCGCAAAGAAGAACAGACACCAGATACTCCAATTTGGAATTGGGATTCACTCGGACAGAGACTAATCAAAAGATGGTCATCAGATTGCAGCTGATAGCTGCAGGAGGTGAAACTACTGTTAACGAGTCTATATTTTGTAGATTTACAGAAGTACTAATTGACTCATAGTTCAAAGCCAGATGTATAACCATTCAAAGAGACGTATTGGGTTGTTCGGAAAGTAATTTCGTTTTTTTTTTTACGAAAATGAAAGACGATTTTTTTATAGCGAATAAATATTTTATTGAATTATATATTGTCCATTCCGGTCCAGTACCTTTTGCCATCTTTCTGGCCGTAGCATCATTCCACGCTCATAAAATGTTTGCTTTTTGCTGTCAAAAAACTGATCCAGGTGTTTTTTGTCCTCCACATTTGAAGGAAAGGTTTTACCGTCTAAAAAATTTTGTAGAAACCGGAACAAGTAATAATCGGAAGGTGATAGATCTGGAGAATATGGTGGGGGTGGCAGGATATCCCATCCAAGCTGTAGAAGCTTTTGCGGAGTTAAGAAACTTGTATGGGGTCTCGCATTATCTTGGGGAAACCCTACACCTTTTCTATTGATCAATACTGGTCTCTTCCGTTTAAGTGAATCGTTCAATTTGTCCAGCTGGTGACAGTACACTTCAGAATTGATCGTTGGGTTCTTCGGTAGAATCTCAAAAAAGGAAACGATTCCTTTGAAATCCCACCAAACAGATACCATCACCTTTTTTTGATGAATTTCGGCTTTCGAAGTTCTTTGAGCCGGTTCATCTTTTTTACTCCCTGATCTCTTGCGGGTAAAATTGTCGTAGACAACCCCTTTCTCGTCCCCAGGGATGATGCGCTTCAAAAATGAATCATTTTCTTGACGTTTCAGAAGCAAATCACAGACGTCGATGCGATGACACAAATTTCTTTCCGTAAGAACACGAGGAATCCATATGTCGAGCTTTGAGATTAAACCTAGGCGTTTCAAATGATCATAAACGGTCAAATTCGATAAATTCAACCCAATACCCAAAGTACAAAATACCCAATATAATTCGACACAGCTGTCAATATAAAAACCAACGCCGGCAACGTAGATATTTAGAAGAATCTTCTTTACCGACGTCGATCAAGTTCCTCGCCGTGTTTCACGTCACCACTCGGTGGGTAGTACATATTAGAAGCAGTAAATTATTCACCAGGGTTGATAACGCTATCTTCGATATGTTACGATAAAGAATGAGCTAATTTCAATGAAAGCTAATCCAACTGTGAGAAGGTTAGAATCTGGTTATCAAAAGGTCGCTCGAGGTAACTCAATGCGTAAAGATATCGTTACACCCTGTATCAAAAGGTGTTTAAAGCAGTGACGTAATCAACGGGGTTGATAACACTGCATTGGGAATATTTGCAGCGAAGAAGGAGATACCGGATGACCGATAGGGCCTCAAATTAAAATTCTGATTAATTAATATACAGGCTAATCAAATTGCGGAAGAATCAGGATGTGCAGGTGGTGACCAATTTGTTATTTACATTATTACTTCTCTTGTTATACAAGATTTAATTCATACCACGACGACATGTCACGTAGATGTCGAGTATTAAGGTGAAGTGAAACCCCCTTCAGATCAGTCGATTGGAATATGTATTACCATCGTTTTAATTTAGAAGCGTATAAGACACTTTTTTTGCCTTTATCTCGTTTAAATGCGAGTTTATCGATTATCAGAGTGTTCTAAATTGTCGTAAGATTGTCCTGACCCCTTCGATTCTCATATCAGAGCCTTCGGTAATTGTATATTGATCGAAATATGAGAGCTCGACGCCATTTTGGTTCTGGTCTAGACTGTTAAAACATTTTTTTAAGAAATCCAATTTTTGAATGTGCCAGGACAATTCTAAGATGATCACGAGTTATATGCCAAAGTTTCGGACAGTTTGGTTTAATACCCTTAAAAAAAAGTGTTTTTTTCGAATAGACTGATTTGAGGGGGGGTTTCACTTCACCTTAAGTGCGCTATCGGCGCGGAAAAATATTATCGACTCGATGATTGACGAGGAAATATATCACGAGGAAGGATTTATGGAGAAAGTTTAATCATTGGGGAATAAATTAACACCACAGAACACATCCTCGATGCCAACATTTTTCGCCAAATACTTTGTTCTTAAGGTGAAGTGAAACCTCCTTCAAATCAGTCGATTCGAATACAACCCCTTTTTTTTTAAGGATATTGGACCAAACTGTCCGAAACTTTGACACGTCACTCCTGATCATCTAAGAATTGTCCTGACACGTTCAAAATTTGGATTTTTGAAAAAAATTTGTTTACTTAGCCCAGACCAGAACCAAAATGGCGTCGAGCTCTCATATTTCGATCAATATACAATTATCGAAGGCTCTGATATGAGAATCGAAAGGGTCAGGACAATTTTACGAGGATTTAGAACACTCTGGTAATCGATAAACTCGCATTTGAATGGGATAAAGGCAATAAAAGTGTTTTATGGGGTTATATGCCAAAACGATGGGAATACGAGGTCTCGGAGGGAAAATTTAATTGACCTGGAAATCACAGATGGCGCAGGGGGTCCCTCTGCAGTCAATTAGAGCCGCAGAAACCATGAATCCAGAGGATTTCTGGAGTTTTTCTTCAATTTCTTTATAATTATTATACAAAAACAACATATGGTGTACGCTATTTAGTGCAATAAAAGTGTAAAAACAATTGTATGACAATTTAGAACACTCTGGTAATCGATAAACTCGTATTTGAACAGGATAAACGCAAAAAAAGTGTTTTATGGGGTTATATGCTAAAACAATGGGAATACGAGGTCTCGGAGTAAAAATTTAAGGTGAAGTGAAACCCCCTTCAAATCAGTCGTTGACAGCTGGGTTGAATTATATTGGGTATTGTACCAAATGGCATACTCCACCTGTCGTTTTCGTACAATGAATATCAAAAAATGAAGCAAAACTCAGAAATCCTCTGGATTCATGATTTCTGAGGTCCTAATTGACTGCAGAGGGACCCCCTGCGCCATCTGTGATGTCCAGGTCAATTAAATTTTCACTCCGAGACCTCGTATTCCCATCGTTTTGGCATAGAAGCGCATAAAACACTTTTTTTGCCTTTATCCCGTTCAAATGTTAGTTTATCGATTACCAGGGTGTTCTAAATTGTCGTAAAATTGTCCTGACCCTTTCGATTCTCATATCGGAGCCTGCGATAATTGTATATCGATCGAAATATGAGAGCTCGACGCCATTTTGTTTCTGGTCTGGGCTGAGTTAAACAATTTTTTCAAAAAATCCAAATTTTGAATGTGTCAGGACAATTCTTAGATGATCAGGAGTGATGTGACAAAGTTTCGGACAGTTTTGTCCAATACCCTTAAAAAAAGTGTTGTATTCGAATCGACTGATTTGAAGGGGGTTTCACCTCACCTTAAACGTACCGAGATTTAGTATATACCTATTTGTACCGCAACCGTTCAAATGACCGGTTTTTATATAAGGACTTATATTTTCCTGATTGATTGAAGAAATATTGATTTTGGTAAGAAAATATTAAAGAAAGTAACTTTAATGCAATAATTAAAGAAAAATGTATTTTTTCCATTACCATTTTCTAATGAACATGTAGAATCATAACAACTTCCAGAACTTATACAAATAATTACAAAAATGGTCACATTTTTAAACAGTAAAATTTATTAGCTGCAATAAAAGCCGTTTTGATTGTACCTTTCTCAAGTATACAATATGTATACCCTTCTCATGTATACAATATGTATACATGAGAAAGGTATGTAGGTATGTTCAAGACTGAACGAAATATCTTTTATCGTATCCGTTCATGGAAATGTAGACGTTCAAGGTCAGTCTGATTAGTCACAACTGTCCCCAATACCTATTGTCAAGCAATTGACACAATTATAGGTACTTAGAGCCATCTCTTGCATTTAGCGGCAACTAAAGTTTCAGCTTAACACTAACCACGGTCAAATGACAGGTTTTAAAGTTAGATTTAAAATTGCACATTCGCTATTATTTTTTTTATTCATCTAACTACGTAAATTCTTATATTATCGGATTATTCAATTTGTCGATTTTTATATTTTTTTCAACGATATAATTTTCTTATCATGTCTTGTAAGCATGAATTATTTAATAGGTTCCAATGTTTAATAACGTAATATAACCTCGCAATAACAAAAACTAGATCATTAGCACTTCCGGTCTAGTGATATTGCCAAATAATATAATATTTAATAGGTTTCAATGTTTAATAATGTAATATAAACTCGCAATAACAAAAACTAGATCATTAGCACTTTCGGTCTAGTAATATTGCCAAATAATATAATATTTAATAGGTTTCAATGTTTAATAATGTAATATAACCTCGCAATGACAAAAACTAACCTGTACATTCTAGTAAATTCTCTTTCTTGTAACGAAAATGAGTGTGAGGCATCACGTAATTCCGTTCTTCTTCTAATAAGGGGGTTTATTACGTATTTTTGACGAGAACGCTCACTTCTCGTAGTTTCATGTCACGTGAGTTTATTCGCCGAATTACGTATTCGCTATATGAAAGAACGAGATCGTTAGCACTTTTGGTCTAGTAATATTGCAAAATAATAAAATATTTAATAGGTTTCAATGTTTAATAATGTAATATAACCTCGCAATTACAAAAACTAACCTGTACATCCTAGTAAATTCTCTTTCTTGTAACGAAAATGAGTCTGAGGCATCACGTAATTCCCTTCTTCTTCTAATAAGGGGGTTTATTACGTATTTTTGACGAGAACGCTCACTTCTCGCACTTTCATCTCACGTGGCTTTATTCGCCGAATTACGTATTTGCTATACGAAAAAACGAGATCATTAGCACTTTTGGTCTAGTAATATTGCGAAATAAAGGGCATTTATTACGTATTTTTATTTACTCTCCGAGACCTCGTATTAGAATCGTTTCAGCGCAGAAGCGTATAAGACACTTTTTTTGCCTTTATCCCGTTTAAATGCGAGTTTATGGATTATCAGAGTGTTCTTAATTGTTGCAAAATTCTTCTTACACTTTCGTTTCTCATATCAGAGCCTTCAATAATAGTAAAAATGCCTGGTAAGTATTTACAAAATGTACGATATTCGTTAAATATACATAGATAATATAAGATATATATTTTAAAATGTGTAAATAAACCTAAATATGTAGGTAAACAAAAAAATGTCTGCTAAATATTTACAAAATGTACGATATTCGTTAAGTACATACAGATAATATAAGATAAATATTTTCAAACGTTTAAACTGACCCGAATGTGTAAATAAAGTAAAAAATGTCTGCTGAACATTTACAAAATTTACGATATTCGTTAAATATATATAGATAGTATATGATAAATATTTTGTGCTACTAGGGGACTGTCCCAAAGTAATGTGCAGTAATATCGGTATGGATTGTTTTCCTCTTCTCGTAGAAATACGATAATTGATCTCAATTACGCCTTCCAACAACGGTTCTCGAAGGAAATTCCACATTCCCTAATCGCTGATACGTTTTTCTCATACGTGTGCAACCGAATACAAGGTAGACTCAAGGATAACAAGTATTATTTCCTCATACAATTAAATCACTCCGCGAAACGTAGAAAGTCTGCGAAGGAACAATTTGCATCGCAATTAAGGAAGTGCCTCGTTCGCGTCTAATGCGTCCAAAGCAGGAAATTTTTTTTAATAGGACGAATTAGCAAATAATAACGAGTAAACGGTCACATGCTCCTCGGCAAGACGAATAAATCGGCCGGTTCAATTTTACCCAATTTATTTCTTAATACCCTAATGGTCTATTCAGTGTACTTCTTGCTAATTAAGTTATATCAAGTGTGAACGTCCATAGGACGTCTATAGAACGTCACAGAGCAAGGTGCCCATATTTCGGTTACCATTTAGTCTTTGATGCGTGGAATTAAGGTGAAGTGAAACCCCCTTCAAATCAGTCGATTCGAATACAACACTTTTTTTTAAGGGCATTAGATCAAATTATCCGAAACTTTGACACATCGCTCTTGATCATCTAAGAATTGTCCCGACACCTTCAAAACTTGTATTTTTTTACAAAATTTTTTAACTCAGCACAGACCAGAATCAAAATCGCGTCGAGCTCTCGTATTTCGATCAATATACAATTATCGAAGGCTCCGATATGAGAATCGAAAGGGTCAGTTTCAATTTTACGAGAATTTAGAACCCTCTGGTAATCGATAAACTCGCATTTGAATGGGATAAAGGCAATAAAAGTGTTTTATGGGGTTATATGCCAAAACGATGGGAATACGAGGTCTCG
>NW_019395082.1:0-18619 GCF_000612105.2 Orussus abietinus | reverse complement strand
AAATATTTCAAATATCTTCGAACGAAATCTACAGGGAATCTTAGAAAATCTGTCGCTTGAGATATTTAGCAAAGATTACAAAGAAATATTTATAAATTGTTCTATGCTACTAGGGGTTGCTCCGTTCATTTCTTTTCTTTCTTTTGTGGAAATCAGAACTCCGTTTTCGACTTTCCGCGTCAATCATTTCATAGTTATGTACGGGGATAAGATCGGGCAATGTCATGCAGTGATTGTCATTTTATAAGGTGGAAAGTTAAAAGGTAGTTTTGGTTTTGTTGATCACTTTGCCCTTTTCTGCTCGCAGATGAATCAGCTGTGCAGAGTTTGCGGAGAGCCAGCAGCAGGCTTCCATTTTGGAGCCTTCACCTGCGAGGGTTGCAAGGTCGGGACAGCTATAATTTTTAACGAGATTACCCTGTTAAAAATAATACCATAACTTTCTACCATTTTATTAATATACATTAACCATAACACACAAGTGTATTTATTTTCCGCGCCACTTCAGAAGATTACTATGTGACGTATTCAAATTATAAAGTCTAAAAATCTGTATCAAATGTATACCAAATCTCCGATTATACTAAACAAAGGAATTTAACTGCCACTTTTAACAGGGTAGTTTAAGTGCATTATCTCCGCTGCAAGTGTCAAGACCTTTACCGACGTTCCATATTGGTGAACGTACCATTACAGTTTCCTTTTAATTCTGTTCCGCAGTCCTTTTTCGGGCGGACGTACAACAACCTGGACAACATCTCGCAATGCAAGAACGGAGGGGTGTGCGTGATAAACAAGAAGAACCGCACCGCCTGCAAGGCATGTCGCCTGAGGAAGTGTCTGATGGTGGGCATGTCGAAGTCAGGATCCCGGTACGGTCGTCGTTCGAACTGGTTCAAGATCCACTGCCTTCTCCAGGAGCAGTCGCACCAGGCCCAGGCTCGACTGAAGGAGCCGAAATCCCCATACGAGAAGGCGATCAGCTCCCTGGACGCGGCGAACAACAACAACAGCAACAACAACGGAGCCAGTGGGGTGGTGGGTGGTACCACCAACATCTTCCAGCAGGAGACGCTCCCGAAGCGGGACGAGGGCATAGGCCAGCAGAAGCTGCCATCAGGAGGTGTCCTCAGGACCCAGGACCTGCACAGGTCGCAGGACATCCTGAGGTCCCACGACCTCCTGAGGCCGGAAGTTCCGCGCTTTCCCCTCTGGCGAGGTCCTCCCTTCTTCCACCCAGCATTAACCCACATGCAGCTGCTGAATTCACCCTTCTTCCCGTTCCAGCAGCGTTTCCTAGTGCCCTACGTGAACCAGGTCGACACACCTGTCCTGGCGACCAGCCTGTCCAGTTCCTCCAGCGAGAGCGTGAGTCCCAGGTCGAGTCCGTCCCCCAAGCCCGAGGAGAACAGGCTCGCACCTGGGGAAATCGGTCAGAGGACTCAGAGGGTCAACCAGGAGGCCCTGGATGAGAGCCTGGCGTTCCTCAGGTCCCTGGGACCCGAGCAGGACGAGCCTATAGACCTGAGTATGAAGGGCGGCGAGAAGACTGCCACGGAAGCCGAAGTGCCGAGGACTTCGGAAGAGGACAGGTCCTCCGAGAGCGAGGACAACGAGGTCCTCGGGGAAGCCGAGACGGGACCTCCGCTGGACCTCACCAGGAAGACATGACACGAGGGGCTTGAGAGGTCTGAGACTAGTCGAGGTGTCTCGGAAGACTCTTCCACCTAGACACTCCCTTATCCAAGATTTGGATCGGGACCTTAGGGGCCGTGAGTGAGGTGTTCTCACATTGGAACCTGTGCAAGCGGTGTTTGTAGTTCCGAGGACAGAAGGATCCTTAGCAGACTGGCGAACGCAAGTTATCTGAAGGTACCAAGTCCTGGTGGTGTTTTAGACTGGATTCCCATTTGATTTCACCAGCTAGGTAAAACAAGGTGTTCCTTCAATTTGTTGTGGCTTTCGGGAATGACCCACGTCCATTGTCGCTAGGGGGTCGATGTTTCGCAAACTTCATCAGGGCAGACCCTGCTGAAATGTGAAGAAGGTGATTCCGAACATCTTCCTTAGCAGACTGGCGAACGCAAGTTATCTGAAAGTACCAAGGTGGTGTCTCAGACTGGATTCCCATTTGATTTCACCAGTTACGTAGAACAAGGTGTTCCTTCAATTTGTTATGGCTTTCGGGAACGACCCACGTCTATTCTCGCCAGGAGGTCGACGTTTCGCAAACTTCATCAAGGCAGACCCTGCTGAAATGTGAAGAAGATGGTTTCCGAACATCTTCCTTAACAGACTGGCGAACGCAAATTATCTGAAGGTACCAAAGTGGTGTCTTAGACTGGATTCCCTTTTGATTTCACCAGTTACGTAGAACAAGGTGTTCCTTCAATTTGTTGTGGCGTTCGGGAATGACCCACGTCTATTGTCGCCAGGAGGTCGACCTTTCGCAAACTTCATCAGGGCAGACCCTGCTGAAATGTGAAGAAGGTGATTTCGCGAAACCAACGCTAGAGACCAACCAAGGGCTCCTGGAGAACTGGTCTCATCTGGTCTCATCGGCATCCAAGTAGGATCTGGAACCGCAAAGAGGAGGCGCAATTGGGGAAGGTTCCCAGTACTTTCTTGACCAGCTTCGAGTGATCACGGATGAACTTCGTAGGACGTTGTTACCTGTGTTAACGTGGACTTATGGAAGACCCCCGTTGCTGAAAGTACCCAAAATGGACGTTTATGTGGGACCACGTCAGTGTTCACCCCGTTGTGTCTTGATCGGTGGTTCTGGGGTTGAAGTGCCCGCAGTAACGTGCTCAGGAGGTGCAACATCGACGTCGCAATCATCGTCGAGGAGTATTTCGAGTCCAGCGGCCATTCTCTGCCATCCATCTTGGAACGGCGGACTGTAAATAAGATGTTAAACGAGTGGTAAGGGAAAGTCGGAACGAATCCGTCGGTCCGTCTCATTTCGCGCGATGTTCAAAGCCGAAGGCCAGTCTATTCCTTCCTCTTATTTTTTTTTCCTTTTTTTATTATTGCTATACTCTCGCAGACGTTATTTATGTTCGAGCCGAAATTATTTAACGAACCGATTGGCCGTTTAACGGTGAACAACGGCGAATCAGAAGGGTTAATCGCGAGTACAAAGAGGACGCGTTATGCCATCAGAGGGAATACCAAGTGTTTCAAGATAGCGTTTAATAAAGTTTTATTATCTATCCGCATTCAACCGAGTCGTTTCTGTTTCCTTTCATGTATTTCAACGGTTTGAAGTCATTGTTACCTCGGTACGCGTCCTCGAAGGCGATTCACTTGTTACATATGACTGAAACAACGGATTCGTGCATAACATTTTTTATGCTGGAATTTTATGAATCGTGCTTTGCATACATTACGCGTTAGGACAATGATAGGAGATATGAATGGTGGGGTAGATTAATAAATTCCTAGAAGATCTAGATTTTGCATTTGACTTTTCTTAAGTCCACTTAAGGGGTTACACCACTTTGACGCACCCAAAAATTATGGTTTTTCAAGAATTTTTTCTTTAAGAGTTAAAACGTTTTTATCCAAATTAAAATACTGTAAGGTATTATATTACTATTAAACTCGCTCACTGCGAAAATCGGTGATCTTGCGGTGGGCAGGTGTATAGGTGTAAACGCGTTTTTCTTAAAACCGCATTTCAAAAATCGGTTGGCACTCTAGCTCCGCTAATTCTCAATCAATCGTCTTGATTCTATTTTTATTTTATTCCTGATATGTTTATCTAGCGAAATACGTATGGTTTTTTCAATGTATTGATATTCGCGTTGTTTATGCAACATTAATTAACGAAATTTAGGGGAACATACGTATCTTTCCTTTCGAATCGATGCCATTTTGTGAAAAATGCATATTTTTGAAAACGGCTATGTACTTCGCTAGCTTTTGGGCAAAATGGCGTCGAGCTCTCATATTTCGATCAATATACAATTATCGAAGGCTCTGATATGAGATTCGAAAGGGTCAGGACAATTTTACGACAATTTAGAACACTCTGGTAATTGATAAACTTGCATTTGAACGAGATAAAGGCAAAAAAAGTGTTTTATGCGCTTCTATGCTAAAACGATGAGAACACGAGGTCTCGGAGTGAAAATTGAATTGACCTGGAAATCACAGATGGCGCAGGGGGTCTCTCTACAGCCAATTAGGGCCTCAGAAATCATGAATCCAGAGGATTTCTGGAGTTTTACTTCGATTTCTTTATAATTAATGTACAAAAACGACAGGTGGAGTATGTATTTAGTACAATACCCAATATAATTCGACCCAGCTGTCAATATAAAAACCAACGCCGGCAACGTAGGGATGTAGAAAAATTATCTTTATTGACATCGATCAAGTTCCTCGACGTGTTTCACTTCACCTTAAGGGAGTTAGTAGATTGTTAAATACATAACATTTAATAGTGGATTAGAAGAAAATGGAGAGGTATAAGACACGGGTCCTTCTACAGTCAATTAGGGCCCCAGAAAGCATAAATCCAGAGGATTTCTGGAGTTTTACTTCGATTTCTTTATAATTAATGTACAAAAACGACAGGTGGAGTATGTATTTAGTACAATACCCAATATAATTCGACCCAGCAGTCAATATAAAAACCAACGACGGCAACGTAGGCATTTAGAAAAACCTTCTTTTTCGACGTCGACCAAGTTCCTCGACGTGTTTCACTTCACCTTAAGGGAGTTAGTAGATTATTAAATACGTAACATTTAATCGGGAATTAGAAGAAAATGGAGAGGTATAGGACACGTTTACAGGGCTGTTTTATTTTTTGCTCTAATGCTCGTTTGCTGATGTCATGCCTCGTGGCCAGGAAAGAAACGTCTTCGAGAGATAATCACAACAAACGGCGATTTTATTGTTGCACACGTTAGAGGGGCCATAAATGGCAAGGTTTTACAGTCTGACAATTACAATCAGCGGCATTCGGCGAACCGAGCGATTAACCTGCTTCGATTTCCGGCGAACCTTGCTCGGTGGACTTCGTCCTCATATAATGTAACGTCATATACCCTGCACCTCGTCTTCAGGTGTAATGCAACATCGTGTACGGTACACTTGGTCCTCGCATGTGACATGCAACACCCCGATAGCACAAAATATTACTCCTATATTTTCTATATATTTAACGAATATCCTACATTTTGTAAATATTTACCAGACATTTGAAATATTTGCCAAACGTTTACTTTAGAATATTGTCTCTATAATATTGATATAAAATTACCTCCATGTGTTTTCATAATATTTTTCTACCAGATATACAAAACATTTCGTTTCATTTTAATAGAAGTATTTTTTAAATATTACCTGCCGAATACATTATAAACGTTTTAAAAATATTTAAAATCAAATTCACACGTTTTGCTCCCATAATGAAATTGCGGAAGGAAAATATTAGAAAAATCTCTCGTGTTATTTTATACCAAATGAAGTGTCCGATAATAGTCGTGAAGTAAAAAATGTATTTTTATTATGCTAATAAGTTAAAAAATATTTCTTTATATGTTTATAAATTATTGAAACTAAATGTGTCATTGAGATTTTCAAGAAATATTTCAAATATCTTTGAATGAGATCTACAAGAAATCTTAAAAAAAATCTGTCGCTTGAGATATTTAGCAAAGATTACAAAGAAATATTTAGAAATTATTCTTTGCTACTAGGGGCACTTCTGCAGTCCTGGCTTCGTAATATCTTGTGGAACGTTTGTCCCCCTCGTCCTGGTCCGAGTTCTCTGTCAATATTCTTCGGCGAAACCTCGACCTGGGAATCCTGGAGACCCGGAGTGTCCCCAAACACGAGTCCGTACATAAGTACGTGTACGTGAGCAGCAGGTCTTGTTCTTTAGGCGTAAATCGCGAACATTAAACTGCCCGATTTGGGGACACTCGGGATTGTTTTGGTCGTCCTCGGATTGGTCAACCTGCGATAATTTCGACGATTAACCCAGTCGGGAAAGAGGTAATCCCGAGACACGTTTCACGGGTTTAATGGGTTTCCGGTTGGTAACACTGTGGAGGTTCCAGTAATGGCGGCTGTTTGGTTCTTCCTCGAATGAATTTTTATCTTATATAAGCCCTGGGAACGCATGTGAGGATCTGAAGTACGAGTAGTTAAGATAAGATGATAATGCAGAAGGCTTCGGTTGAATATCGAAGATATACTTATGGCCGTTTTTGTAAGGTCGAGGTCCAAACTAGCATTCGAGGCTCGATTCGTTCTCAAGGTTCTATTCTTCGTCCCTGGTCCTAGGAGTAGAGTTTTATGTGAATTACTAGTTCCCCTAGCCCGCCAGTTCCTGTCCACGCGTCGAAGTCACCGAGAGTAGAGCGGATGTTGCCTTGTAAAGTTAGTCTCTTTTGCCTCGAATTCCATGATAAATGTTGGTAAACGTACTTTCATGTTACTAAACGGATTCTCTTACTTAAAGATCGGTGTGATATTCCGACAACAAACGTTATTTAATTAAGGATTGTAATTATTCTTCGCGCACCAGTTCTTGTCCACGCGTCGAAGTCACCGAGAGTAGAGCGGATGTTGCCTTGTAAAGTTAGTCTCTTTTACCTCGAATCTCAAGATAAATGTTGGCAAAAGTACTTTCACGTTACTAAACGGATTCTCTTACTTAAAGTTCGGTGTGATATTCCGGCAACAATCGTTATTTAATAAAGGATTGTAATTATTCTTCGCGCGTCAGTCCTTGTCCACGCGTCGAAGTCACCGAGAGTAGAGCGGATGTTGCCTTGTAAAGTTAGTCTCTTTTGCCTCGCATCTCAAGATAAATGTTGGTAAAAGTACTTTCACGTTACTAAACGGATTCTCTTACTTAAAGTTCGGTGCGATATTCCGGCAACAATCGTTATATAATAAAGGACTGTAATTATTCTTCGCGCGTCAGTCCTTGTCCACGCGTCGAAGTCACCGAGAGTAGAGCGGATTTTGCCTTGTAAAGTTAATCTCTTTTGCCTCGAATTCCATGATAAATGTTGGTTAAAGTACTTTCACGTTACTAAACGGATTCTCTTACTTAAAGTTCGGTGTGATATTCCGGCAACAATCGTTATTTAATAAAGGATTGTAATTATTCTCCGCGCGTCAGTCCTTGTCCACGCGTCGAAGTCACCGAGAGCAGAGCGGAAGTTTCCCTGTAAAGTCTCTTTTGCCTCGAATCTCATACCACTTTGGCGATGCATTAACGGCTTAAAGTTGTAGAATTCATGAAGGAACACTTGTGGGAACGGCATTTCTGCCAGAAGAGTGGATCTCGTGGATTCTTCCGGATCGCGGTCGAGCTTTGGAAGGAGCTGGAGGATCCACGCACTCGCTGGTGCTCGCGATGGGTCGCAATGGCTCTTACTTACACCTACCCAGGGTAAATGCTGATGGGCCTTCTCTGTTGACTTAGGTGGGACGTCAGAGACCACTGGCACTCCGGCGAGTGCGAGACTCTAGTGGTTTTTCTGTTCCAGGCTCCTCGAGGCCACGTTCTCGGGAGCTTCCAGTTCCCTGTAGGCTTCTCTCTCTTCCCGGTCGCTCTCAGTGGTCCATCTCCGTTCATCCTCGAGAGAGACGTGGAATTCGACCGCCACTTTGGAGGCAAGACGGAGGCTCCGGACTCCGTTCGATCGGTAAATATCACCGAATCGCTCGGAAGAGCGGAGATTCGTCAGAGAGACGCGTTCTCCATTTCGAGAGTCTTCTCGGCTGCGCCTCCATTTTTTGCAGCGCTCTTCTCCGCTTATTAAAGGATACTCGAGGTGTGCAACGCTAAGCGTATGCAAAGTGGATTCCCTCCAGACCCGGTCTGCTCGTTTTTTCCACTTTCGCGACCCTACCGGGACACGGGGACTCCTGGTGCTATTAGTCAGCCTCTTTCCGCCGATAAATCATATTCGCACCTTGCCACCGGCTTCCACTCGGTCGGTCCTCCCAAAATCCTTCCCCGAGTGTCCGCCAAATCGATAGATCGAGGAACTCCTCGACCTTTGGCGGTCGCTCTAAATCGGGAACCGCAAGGACACCTTAGAGCGTCCTTCGAGAGAATCGAGGAATCCAGGGCTTCGTTTTTCCTCTCCCAGGTCAAATTCCACTTGTTCTCGGAGCAAGCAACCATCGAAACTCCATCTCTAGTCGATCCGGAGTCTAGCAGGAGTCATTTCCCTCCCCTCTCCCTGGACCCCTCAATATACATTTTTCTCCTCTCCCTTCCCCGGCGTCTCGCTTTATTTATGCTAATCACGAAGACACCGTAGACGTCGCTGTCGTAAATTCGTAAAAAGAGTCCCCGGGAGAGCGTGCTCGCGAGGACCGGTCCATTGACGGCGAGTCCTCGCGTGAATGATGACCAGCGTCCAGCGTCCAGCATCCAGCGTCCGGCTGCCAGCAACGAGAGGATACGCTGGTCCTGGCACTCCTGGCAGGAGATTGGTAGCACGATCGACGCTTTCATGTCCGCTCGTTCCGCATTTGGTCCATGGGACCTTCCCTTTTCCTCTCTTCGCATCTATCTCCTTTTCCTCCACCCGGGCGTTCGATTCCTCCGCGCACGTCCGTGACTAATATCGCACCTGAGCGCTGCTAGCAGAGGACTATCGGCTTGTTTTCATTTTCGACAGCGACTATCGCCAAGACTGACTGACGGTAGAAAGGAAGAACTCCGCCATTTGTATACTAATTCCATCGTGACGGAACTGGCCAACAGTTGACAAACTACGAAAGAGCCCATGACGGTCGTGTACCATGTTAAGGTGTTATCAAATGGTTATTCTACATATATTAGGTCTACGGGAAAATTCTGTCGACTTTTGGACGCTTTGCGTTCAGGATGTACACTGGGAGACATCGATGCCCTCCCATCCTGCACAGGCGATGCCGTATCCGCAGGGGAGGCTTCATGTCCGCCATTGTACGCGTCTTAAGGTGAAGTGAATCCCCCACAAATCAGTCGATTCGAATACAACACTCTTTTTTAAGGGTATTGGGTACTAATACTGTATACTAATTCCATCATGACGGAACTGGCCAACAGCTGACAAACCACGAAAGAGCCCATGACGGTCCTGTACCATGTTAAGGCGTTATCAAATGGTTATGCTACATATATTAGGTCTACGGGAAAATTCTGTCGATTTTTGGACGCTTCGCGTTCAAGATGTACACTGGGAGACATCGATGCCCTCCCATCCTGCACAGGCAATACCGTGTAGTCAATTCGTCAAGTCGATTCATAATAAATTATTAATTGCGCCCCAGACACAGAGTGGCGATCGATATGTCGAATTTCGACATACCAGCTTGTCACGCATCGCGAATTCCACATCATACAAAAGTGTGTGACCATTTCGTCGCATTAACTTATCTGCGAATTGCGAATCACGCCCAGATTGTGTAGTCAATTTGTCGAGTTGATTCATAATAAATTATTAATTGCGCCCCAGACACAGAGTGATGATCGATATGTCGAATTTCGACACACCACCTTATCACTCATCGTGAATTATGCACCGCACAAAAGTGTGTGGCTGTTTCGTCGCATTTCGACTTATCCGCGAATCGCGAATCACGCATCACACCCAGGGTGCGTGGGCAATTCGTCAAGTCGATTCATAATAATTTATTAATTGCGCCCCAGACACAGAGTGGTGATCGATATGTTGAATTTCGACACACCACCTTATCACACATCGTGAAATCCGCATCACGCGAAAGTGTATTACCATTTCGTTGCATAAACTCATCCGCGAATCGCGAATCACGCCCAGGGTGCGGAAGCGTTTACACGGGTGGTTTAGCGAACTCGTCGATCTCGTCGAGCGTAGACATCGCCCACGAGGTCCGACCGGACCCTCGTGGAGCGAAACCATCGGACGTCCATTTGCGAGGACAGGGGCGCCTCGAAGACGAGGAGAGAGCGAGGAGAGGGCCAAAGGAGGGAGTAGGAGGGCCATTACTCGAGAGAGCGCGAGGTAAAGAGGTTTACTACACCTGTGGCCTGTGGGCTTGGCCAGGCTCGCGAGAACGAGCCTTAAGGTTGACAGTCCGGGTCACCGACTAATGCTACGACGGCCGATTGGTCCCCGGGAAATTCATAATGCCTCTTTCCACGGATACCCGGCGTTTCGCCGGACGTTTACGAGCGTTTGACCCCTTCACCCTGGACATCGCCGCGGAACGTTTCCCTGGAGAGGAGTGGGCACGGGAAGACACCCGCTTCCACCTGGGAGGGGAGCTAATTGGGAACGTCGCCGAGGAGGTGCGGTCAATGGGAACGCGGGACACACCGAGTCGCTTGTCGTTCTTCTCTCTGCTTTATTGCTTTTTCAGGATACCTCTGGTGATCTCGGGGTTTTGGACGCCGAGGACGAGGTGGCTGGGGGTGATCAGAGGGTTGTTTCGCTCGATGATTTGTTTCTTCTATTTTATCTTGAATTAATCGAGCTAATTGGAATAAATGGCGGGGGTGATCAGAGGGTTGTTTCGCCCGATGATTTGTTTCTTCTATTTTATCTTGAATTAATCGAGCTAATTGGAATAAATGGCGGGGGTGATCAGAGGGTTGTTTCGCCCGATGATTTGTTTCTTCTATTTTATCTTGTATTAATCGAGCTAATTGGAATAAATGGCGGGGGTGATCAGAGGGTTGTTTCGCCCGATGATTTGTTTCTTCTATTTTATCTTGAATTAATCGAGCTAATTGGAACAAATGGCGGGGGTGATCAGAGGGTTGTTTCGCCCGATGATTTGTTTCTTCTATTTTATCTTGTATTAATCGAGCTAATTGGAATAAATGGCGGGGGTGGCAGGCTGCTTCAGCCCGATGACTTCTTTTTTTACTGTTTCGTCTATTTGGTATTGGATTCTTTTAGGGACTTGGATTAATAGAGCTAACTGAACGCGGATGGGTACTGAGATGGAAGATGGTAATGAAAAATTAGAATTAACCCTTTGCCGTGGAAATGAACTCTGGAAAATCCGGGCCTAAGTCACCCGTGAGAATTTTTTCGTTCAGAAAACGAGCCAAAGTGGTGAGAAGAGATGCTCGGAAAACGGGAAAATTTCTTTCATCTGAAATCGAGGTATCACGAGTGATGATCACATTTGGCCCGAATTTTTTATCACGAGTCAGACTCGTCAAAATATTGCAAGGGGTTAGTCTTCGCCATTTAATTTATAATTATAGAAAAATTGAATACTTTTTGCAGATTTTTAATATCTGAAAAAGAAGTTAGTCATACCTTTTTCTTTTCCATTTGATTTAAAGGTAAAGCTGAAAGGAATTATCCGCGTCGGACGGCGCCGATATTCGAGCCCTGCAGGCATCGAAGATGCACCGTATGGGAAATAGGATGCAAATAGGCGTAGATCGTGGGGAAGGAACTAAAGGCACGTCTTCGTGGTGGAAGAGGGGAGTTAATTGGGAATGTTGACGAAGAGGTGCGGTCAGTGGGAACGGAACACGCTGGCTTCTTGTCATTCGATTTTGTGCTTTATTAGTCAGCGCGGCGAGGAAACTTTGACACGGGCATTGGGTCCGGATCTTATGGTTTACAGCTACAGGAAGAAACAGCTTCCACATGCTATTGACAGTGACGAATGAACGGGGAGGCTATGTACTATATACCGTAAGATCGGGATACCATAATTAATGCCGAAAGAGTCGTATAAGGGGACATATTAACATAAATTAAGTGCACCACCAAATACCTGGGGTGATCGATGAGGAAACGGCAGCCTTTCCTTGTGTTGTCAAACTTAAGACATACTTCCTAATGGATAGTCATACTTCCTAATGGATACGAAGTAGGGGAACACGCTTGGAAGTAGGATAAAATTGTTCATTGTTAACCCTTTCCACTCTGAATTATTGGGATGTCAATTGTTGATGTCAAGTCGCACTCGACAAAGGAGGGGGATGGGCTAATGGTATAAAGCGAATCGCAGGGAAACTTGTTTTGCACGTTCACTGAACGTTCTTTAAACGTTTGATTCGATGGCGATGCTGCGTCTGTTTTACGTTTATTAATTAGCCATGAGTAAGTATGCGCGCAATATTTGAAATAATGAAAACTCGCGAATGTTTTACAAACGTCATAGTTTGGATGTGAAGATATTGTTCATAATCGGTCGCTGTAATTTCTTTATTAATAAGCCATGAGTAAGTACGCTTCCATTACTTGAAATAATGAAAACTCTCGAATGTTTTACAAACCATAGTTTGGTTGTAATACATACAAGCCATAGTTTGGTTGTAAAGAAATCGTGCATAATCGTTCGCTGTATTTTCTTTATTAATGAACCATGAGTAAGTACGCTTGCAATACTTGAAATAATGAAAACTAGCGAATGTTTTAGAAACGTCATAGTTTGGATGTAAAGAAATTGTTCATAATCGGTCGCTGTAATTTCTTTATTAATAAGCCATGAGTAAGTACGCTTCCATTACTTGAAATAATGAAAGCTCCCGAAAGTTTTACAAACCATAGTTTGGTTGTAATACATACAAGCCATAGTTTGGATGTAAAGAAATCGTTTACAATTGTTCCCTGTACTTTCTTTATTAATGAACCATGAGTAAGTACGCTTGCAATACTAAAAATAATGAAAACTTGCGAATGTTTTACTAACTTCATAGTTTGGATGTAAAGAAATCGTTCATAAACGTTCGCTATACATTCCATTGACGTAGAAACATGCTTGCAATACTCGAAATAATGAAAGCTCTGTCACAAACGTCATAGTTTGGATGTAAAGAAATCGTTCACAAACGTTCGCTATACATTCCATTGACGTAGAAACATGCTTGCAATACTCGAAATAATGAAAGCTCCCGAAATTTTCACAAACGTCATAGTTTGGATGTCAAGAAATCGTTCATAAACGTTCGCTATACATTCCATTGACGTAGAACATCATGTTGAAATAGGTCCTTCTCTTTAAAGGAGTGCGGATCAAAATGCAGATTTTGAGGTGTCTGCTGGATACCTCAGTGCCTCTTGGGCAGACGGTTAAGTAAACACGTTTATTACACGCTTAGAAACAGGTGCGCCCGCTGAGATCTATCAAACCTTTCACCATGGGCTATTATTAATACCGCAGTTTCGAAAGGACGTGTTTCAGACTATTCCAGGCGACCGCAGAAACTGTAACAGCGCAAAACTGACCTCGCGAGCGCAGTGATAAATAATTCCCAAGAGTGACTCGTATTTTCTTTCAGAGCCCATCTTCAACGCTGCGGTCTATTTGGTCGGTTTGCGAAGCATCTCGGTCGCATTTGTCACTGTCTTTCTGTGGACCAACACTTGCTCGTTTACGATACACACCTTTGGACAGACGACACGGACACTGGGAGATTGATTCTAGCACGTTATATCATCCCGCGGGCGGATTTTCATTTAGGAACGAATCTTGAGAATCTGAGAGAAATGTATATACTAATTGTCGAAGTCATCCGCATGAACCAGAGCTGTTCGAGATGATAAAGAAATTCCGGAATCGTGGAAATTTGGTTTTCTTTGATTCTAATGGGTTCTCTGAGTTTAGGGAAATTCAGAGCCGCAGGAAACAGAGCTGTTCGGAAAGGTAAAGAAATTCCGGAATCGTGGAAATTTGGTTTTTTCGACTCTAATGGGTTCTCTGAGTTTAGAGAAATTCAGAGCCGCATGAATCTGAGTTGTTCGAGAAGATAAAGAAATTCCGAAATCGTGGAAATTTGGTTTTCTTTGACTCTAATGGGTTCTCTGAGTTTAGGGAAATTCAGAGCCGCATGAACCAGAGCTGTTCGGAAAAGTAAAGAAATTCCGAAATCCTGGAAATTTGATTTCCTTCGACTCTAATGACTTTAGGGAAATTCAGAGTATTCGAATCGACTGATTCGAAGGGGGGTTTCACATCACCTTAAAAAAAGAGTGTTGTATTCGAATCGACCGATTCGAAGGGGGGGTTTCACATCACCTTAAAAAAAGTGTTGTATTCGAATCGACCGATTCGAAGAGGGGTTTCACATCACCCTAAAAAAAGAGTGTTGTATTCGAATCGACCGATTCGAAGGGGGGTTTCACTTCACCTTAAAGCCATATTGGGCAGCGGCTCCGTTTACCTTCAGAGCGCGGAAATCTTCGGAAAGTTAACGCACGAGCCGTATAGGGACAAAGTGTCGTCCGCGAAATGCGGACATTAATAACGGGCCGTTTGCACGATAAGGGCCGGTGTAAGGCCCAATGGCGGCCGCGGGGCCCGTTCGCCATCGCGGGAATGCGGGGCCGTCCTTTCGCGCGGACTAAGGTAACTTATTCTCTGTCTTTGTGGGGCTTTTTTGTGCCGTTCGCCCGCAGGATGGGGTTAAGTGGGTGCGACCCCAGGACGCTAAATAATATCGAGCTGTGCCATCTACCGAGCACGTAGCGCGCCATCTTGAAATATTACGCCCCGCGCTTTATTCGTACGGAGTTGCGGCCGAGCCGGGTAACGAGGATCGAGCTTGCGGGCCCTTTCCCGTTCCAAGTCGATCTTCAAGGTCGGGCCCCGAGCCCCTCCACACTTTTCTTTTTCCTGGGGCCGCCTTCGTTCCAGAGTCGGTCCCGCGATCTAAATCGGTTCACTCACTTGTTTTCATTCATGTAACCGGCAACATGTCATTTCGAAGCGTTAATTCCATGACATTTCGAGCACATCATTATTTAGTTGAAATTGTACGTTTATTTTTATTTTGCTCGGGTCCTTTTTTGTTCTTTAATGATATTCAAGGGCTTGTCACTTCTTTTTCCTCGGGCCGCCTTGGTCCCGGAGAAGGACCTGCGATCTAAATCGGTTCACTCACTTATTTTCATTCATGTAACCGACAACATGTCATTTCAAGGGGTAAATCCCATGGAATTTCGAGTACATTATTTTTTAGTGGAAATTGTGCGTTTATTTTATTTTTCTCGGGCCCTTTTTCGTTTTTTTTTTTTAATGATATTCAAGGTCGGGCCCCGAGCCCCTCCACACTTTTGTTTTTCCTGGGACCGCCTTCGTTCCGGAGTCGGACCCGCGATCTAAATCGGTTCACTCACTTGTTTTCATTCATGTAACCGGCAATATGTCATTTCGAGGGGTAAATCCCATGGGATTTCGAGCACATCATTATTTAGTTGAAATTGAACGTTTATTTTATTTTTCTCGGGCCCTTTTTCGTTTTTTTTTTTATGATATTCAAAGTCGAGCCCCGACCTCGACACTTTTCTTTTTCCTGGGACCGCATTCGTTCCGGAGAAGGACCCGCGATCTAAATCGGTTCACTCACTTATTTTCATTCATGTAACCGGCAACATGTCATTTCGAGGGGTAAATCCCATGGGATTTCGAGCATATCATTATTTAGTGGAAATTGTACGTTTATTTTATTTTTCTCGGGTCCTTCTTCGTTTTTTTTTTTAATGATATTCAAGGTCGAGCCCCGACCTCGACACTTTTCTTTTTCCTGGGGCCGCCTTCGTTCCGGAGTCGGACCTGCGATCCAAATCGGTTTACTCACTTCAGGTCTTTTTCGACGATTTGGACGGAAAGAAACAGCACGAACTTATACTCGGGATCAATCCAGTAATTTAAATTATACGTTTGTTCACCTTTATTTTTCGGATTAATTAATCTCTGGATAAATGTACCGACAAGGTGAATATACAGCGTTAGGTGTTTTTACAGGTTTTCTACTTTGGATTTTCCTACGTGAAACTTAAGTTGCAAAGTATGTAAAAATGTATGTAAATCACCGTAGATTTTTGTCTTTGGAGTTTTTACGATTTCGAAAAATGGCCAATTAGAACGATAGGGAAGAAAACTGGCATTCGGTCGCGTCCTTCGCGTCGCCTCGAGAGGACTGTAAAGCCCTCGCTTTACAGTCCTCTCGAGGTCCTCTCGAGCTCACCTAAATTTCCCATAAACCGGCTTTAAATTCACCAGAAAGCCCCCCCGCTAACTGGTTACTTATTAATTGAGTATAATTACGGGAGTTTACGATATCGCCGTGAGAGTCACTTTTCCACATCGTCCCGGCCGGGCGGTCAAGAAGTAGGATCCTTATGCGACTTAACATTTTAAAAGGGCTCCTTTTTAAGGCCGGCAGATATTCCGAGTCCAAGGTACACTGGGAGACATCAATGCCCTCCCATCCTGCACAGGCGATGCCGTATCTGCAGGGGAGGCATTCATATCCGCCACTGTACTCTGGGAGACATCAATGCCCTCCAATCCTGCACAGGCGATGCCGTATCTGCAGGGGAGGCATTCGTGTCTACCATTGTACCTTCGAATTGGAATACCTTCTTCACCTAGTACCTGCTGCAAGGTCTTTCCAACGTTTACGTACATAGAATAACCCTTTCATATCACCTTAAGCCGACGCATGCCCTACAATACCATTTCCTTCCTTAGACCTTCCGCCAGTACCCTGGGAGACATCAATGCCCTCCCATCCTGCACAGGCGATGCCGTATCTGCAGGGGAGGCATTTATGTCCGTCATTGTACCCTGGGAGACATCAATGCCCTCCCATCCTGCACAGGCGATGCCGTATCTGCAGGGGAGGCATTCATATCCGTCATTGTACGTGTAAACAAACGGATAAATCCTGTACTGTAAAAGAAATTTATCGCAACTTCGGTCCTCCAGGAGGACCTAATCAATTACAAACGACAATAATAAATAACAGATGATAATGCAGGATGAAACTTGACTCTGATATTAAAACCGGAAGCTTATAAACCGGTAATGGATTAATTACCATTATTCGAGAAGACATATCCTATTTTTTCATTCCATAGTACTTAGGATTCATGCGGCACCGTAATACTGAATTTTGTGGGATTGTCATCTGACAAAGATTGACAATTAAGGTGAAGTGAAACACTTCGAGGAACTTGATCGACATCGATAAAGATTTTTCTAAATACATACGTTGCCGACGTTCGTTTTTATTTTGGCTGCTGGGTCGAATTATATTGGGTATTGTACTAAATGGCATACACCACCTGTCTTTTACGTACAATAATTATAAATAAATCGAAGTAAAACTCCAGGAGTGAGGCAAGGGGTTAATATTGCATCCTGCGGATGGGATTCAATGGCTATGGTATGGCCCGCTTCCTGCCCCGCTCCGTTGGGATAATTTCAGAAATATTCCCGAGACATGCTTCTTCCACAGGAGTTGGAAGCGTAGGAGCAAATCTGCAAGATGTCGCGTAGAATGAAGAAACGGCAAACAGATCGCCGGGGAGATTCGCCGGTTCGGGGTTCGCGATGGTGCTCGGCCCTGACCGTCTCGTTCGCACGGCCGATAACTGCGGGATCTTCTTACCACCGGTGGCACCGTCCGGACGGCAGGGACACGATCGAAATCGGCGTATCGAGTGATTTGTTTTCGGCGGTGCGCACGCTGGCTGCCGTTCGAATAATTCTCCGGGCGATAAGATCGCCTCTAAAAGCACCCGCGAACAGTTCCGAAGCTGTTATCGTGAATTGGACGCGTCCCGAAGGCGCATAAGCAGCGTACACCTGTAACTTCTCTCGAGAGGGTATCAGTTGCTGATCGATTCAACCCGTGGGTGGTCTCACCCGCGGTACGTGCCGTAACCTTACTCTCGCTCGAATCTACCGGGTGTCCCGGGACCTGGGGTCCTGTCCCTTGGGATGGTCCTGGGGGGTCGCCTAGTCCTCCCCATGGACCCCGAGGAAGCGAGCTCCGCTGGCATTCTCAACCGAGAGATGGGAGAATAGCTGTTTAAGTTACGTCAAATGTACTCTAGTAGCACAAAATATTTCTCCTATATTTTCTATATATTTAACGAATATCCTATATTTTGTAAATATTTACCAGATATCTGAAATATTTGCAAAATGTTTACTTTAGAATATTATCTCTATAATATTTATGTAATATTAGCGCCATGGGTTTTCATAATATTTTTCTACCAGATATACAAAACGTTTCGTTTTAATACGAATATTTTTTACATATTATCTGCCGAATACATTATGAACGTTTTATAAATATTTAAAGTCAAAGTCACACGTTTTGCTCCCATAATGAAATAGCGGAAGGAAAATATTAGAAAAATTTCTCGTGTTTTTTCATACTAAATTTCGTTTCATTTTAATACAAGTATTTTTTACATATTATCTGTCGAATACATTATGAACGTTTTATAAATATTTAAAAACAAAATCACACGTTTTGCTCCCATAATGAAATAGCGGAACGAAAATATTAGAAAAATTTCTCGTGTTTTTTGATACCAATTGAAGTGTCCGATAATAGTCGTGAAGAAAAAAATGTAATTTTATTACGTTAATGAGCTAAATAATATTTCTCTATATATTTGATACCAATTGAAGTGTCCGATAATAGTCGTGAAGAAAAAAATGTAATTTTATTACGTTAATAAGTTAAATAATATTTCTCTATATGTTTATAAATTATTGAAACTAAATATGTCATTGAGATTTTCAACAAATATTTCAAATATCTTCGAATGAAATCTACAAAAGATCTTAAAAAATCTGTCGCTCGAGATATTTAGCAAAGATTACAAAGAAA
>NW_019395081.1:0-18630 GCF_000612105.2 Orussus abietinus | reverse complement strand
ATGTTTGTAAATTATTGAAACTAAATATGTCATTGAGATTTTCAAGAAATATTTCAAATATCTTCGAATGAAATCTACAAAAAATCTTAAAAAATCTGTCGCTTGAGATATTTAGCAAAAATTACAAAGAAATATTTAGTAATTATTCTATGCTACTAGGATATGTTATATGTTCGGTAGTTTCTACCGACTTCGATACTTTTGAAGAAGTCTTTTGTCTTGAACTTTTGCGAATATTATTACACGTACGCTGGAGAACAGAAGTACCTTCCTTGTAGATTTGGTTTCATCAATCTAAAAAAGAAGGGCATTTGTCTCCGCTAATATAAGTACGTATCTCTTGAAGTCGACAATGAAATGGTAATTGAGTTGAAAATCAATCTAACGGACAGTGAACGCAAGGTAGAAACTGTTTACACACAAGTGATCCCATCCAAATCAGCTTCCCGATAATTGAAACGATTTTTCGTTTTATGAGACTATTTGCAACGGCAATTGGATCCTAGCGAATTACCAAAGGGCATCGACTTCATGCCATTGAGTTTGCTATCATTAACGTACTATAAAAGTGCTAATCTTTTTGAAGATGCCGAGAAAACGTGCTCTTTCACATCTTTTTGGTAAACTGCCTAACATGAGTTATGCGCATATTTTTGAATGCTCTATTCAATGCAAAATGTATTAAAATATGTTTCCCTTCAACACTTCTCATTTAATCAGATACTAGGGTAAGATTAGGATAACGAGGTTGTGTGGGATTAGGGTGAATTATATGAGATACGATAAAAAATGTTGCCTTATGAGGTGGAGCAAGTTTGTGCAATAATGAATATGATCAAGTCGGATAGGTTCAGGTTATGTGGTAGAGAAAGTTCATTTGGACCACATTACGGTTATGTGGGTCTGGCTGAGATTCTGTTGGTCGGGTTGTATGAGATAGATCATGGTTATGATGGTTAATGCTGTAGTTACACTACAGCCAATCGGATCAGACCAGACCAGCTCAGTTTCGATAGAAACAAACGTATTACATCTTATGAACATGACTACTCTACGTTCATCAGATCTGATTCGAGTGCATTGTAGCCATAAGAAATAATTTGTTGGTTTCTGTTGGAATTGATCTGGTCTAGTCTGGCCTGGCCGGTTGTAATGTAACCGCAATCTAAGGCAGAAGTTCAAAGAATTAATAAAAATGATACGGATTAGAGAGTCAAGTTCCATAGGGTAGGTTATGGTTAAACTATGTTAGGGCTAACTTATGTGGGCTAACGCAAGAGTACTTGAGGTAGGTTAAGATCCTGTGGATTAGAGAGTCAGATTCTTTAAGATAGGTTAGGTTTTAGTAAGGTTAGGTCACGGTTAAGTGTGTGAAGGTAATAATACTTGGGGTAGGTCAAAATCTTGCGAATTACAGGGTCAATTTTTATGGGGGACGTTTCATGGGCTTCGGTGAGGTTAGATCACAGTTATGCATGCTAAGAGAATAGTACTTGAAGTAGATCAAGATCATGCGGATTAGAGCCAAGTTTTGTGGGGTAGGTTATGGTTAGCTCGTATTAAGTCAGGGTCATGTGGGCTTAGGCACTTTTACCTGGGGTAGGTCATGATTATGCGGACTAACAATAAGGCAATATTATATGTATAAAACGAGCTACTAAGCCCGACATGGTCCTGGACCATTCCGTTTTCTTTTTATGATTCAACGAAAGAACTAATAAAACGCGCATATTCTGCGTCATCAAAAGCATCTAATTGTAAGTTCAAAATTTTAGTCTAAAGAACCAATTTGATCTGAATTTCTTAGGTAGACAACCAAACAAAAGATCAAACAATTGCATATTAGTATATATTATGAATTACCTAGAACAGAACTTGTATTAAAAAACGTATCATTAGAATGATATGCCATGCCCACCAGTTTTGTGCAAATGATTTCGTTTTCAACGTCAGATCTAAGTTATATCGCTGTAACCATTTCTTAAATGTTTCAGCTGTTAAAACTCAATAAGCGTCAATAGCAAAGTGATTTACTTTATGTATTGAAAAATATTTCTCTCATAGAAATACGTGCACGGAAGAATTACCGATCGGATTCGACATGGCGACCAGGCGGACGTCGCGAGCAAACATGCAATCGCGCTTATGAATAACGATTTATCGGGAGTTCGGTGACGCGGAAATTTCTCCGCAACTCTTGAAAATACATTCGGTCTCTCTTTCACGCCGCTTACTTTTCTACTAAATAAGACGTACATGACAAATGCTTGAATCCGTGCACGAATAGTTTCCCATTTAATTCCGGTTGGATACCATAACAATTGATGACTTTAAATACACAGTAAATACTTGAAAGAATAATCGGAACGGAAAATGTAATGGAAACGAAGGTTCAGAAATTTCATCAATTCAAAATAAAAACATAGTACGTAGTTAAACATGAAATTACGCAATAAATTGTTTATTCTAATTAAATATCACTGGAAAAGTTGGTATACACGGAATTAAAATATTATCATTGCCACAATTGTGACAACTATAACAGCAATTGCGAGGAAATATAAGGACAGCAATTCTGCTGAAGGTGTAAAACGTAACATTTCATTACAATATGTATTATTACAAAGAATGGTTACGATTACAACAATATGAAAGTTATGATAACAATCATAACGGCATAAACTACTTAGCTGGGGTAATGGATACCACTTGGCGGGTAAACCTACATGATGACATTCACAAGTGTATTCCTTAATGAGGCGTACAGAAAATATCTTTTAGTTCTATATTTATTACTCTAGCATGGCCAATAAAAATACAATACCCGTATGTGTTCATTACTGTCGGTCTTGGAACGATTGTTATAAGTTTTCTAACCTCTACTTTTAAAGTATACACCTCAGAAAATCATCTATTTAAAAAACACGCATGGAAGTCGCTCCACAAAGTCACTAAACTGAATAGAAAAACACAACAATTAAACAAATATAAGACGCTGTTATTTAGGTTTAAATGCTACACATTTTGGTCCATCGATATATGTCGTGTACACAATACTGATATAGTAATTACTACTTCAATTTTAATGAAACTTGAATAATTTGTCCATATATCTTTACTTGTCCGTACCTACCGGAAACAATTGTTCTTTTTTTTTGAAATTACAGTAATGTTGCAACAGTTGGCATTATAAAGTGTACCTTGTTAATCTACCTCAATTAAAAAAAAATTTTTTAACAGCCCGGACCAGAACCAAAATGGCGGCGAGCGCTCATATTTCGATCAATATACAATTATCGGACTCCGATATGAGAAACGAAAGGGTCAGGACAATTTTACGACAATTTAGAACACTCTGGTAATCAATAAACTCGTATTTGAACGGGATAAATGCAAAAAAAAGTGTTTCATGCGCTTCTATGCCAAAACGATAGGAATACGAGGTCTCAGAGTGAAAATCTAATTGACCTGGAAATCACAGATGGCGCAGGGGGTCGCTCTGCAGTCAATTAGGGCCCCAGAAAGCATGAATCTAGAGGATTTCTGAAGTTTTACTTCAATTTCTTTATAATTATTGTACGAAAATGACAGGTGGAGTATGCCATTTGGTACAATATCCAATATAATTCGACCCAGCTGCCAATATAAAAATGAACGTCGGCAACGTAGGTATCTAGAAAAATCTTCTTTATCGACAACGATCAAGTTCCTCGACATGTTTCACTTCACTTTAAGTGAACGAAACGTAACCTTGAATATTTTCAGATTGGCAGAGCGTATAGCGGTTGGCTCTACAAAATCTGAAGATATTACAGGCCGCACAAAACGGAACGTACTTTCATTACGCCAAACATAGGTCCATGATAAGTTCTCTTAATTGAGAAAGAAATATTTATCGAATTGAAGTGCCGAATTTTGGCTTTAAGTATTTGGGGCCTCTCGCGCATGCTTTTAAATATATTTGGCGCGAAACTCTACCGAGTTTTCTGGTCATTCCGATGGATTACTCGATTGTTTCATTCGCATTACTTCTACTCAATAAGACTAAGTTCCTGAATAAAAAAAATGTTTAACCGTATCGAGACTACCGACTGAAATGATCAGGCATAGCATCGAGATAAGCGATGCGGAAGATGAAAGGAAACAAAAATTTCCGCTCAACTTTTGATGCGAACAACGAGGTAAACGGTCGTAGACCCGAGCCCGAAGCCAAGAAAAAAGGGAACGTAGGAAAAAGCTTTCCTCGGCGACACCGAAGGGTCACCAAGAGCCACATAAAATACCGTCGAACCAAAAATGTGCGATGAAGATTTTTTAGGGCTGCGCGAACCCTTGAGTCTCAGTCAAGTGCACCCAACGTTTGACCCCCTTTATTCTTTAAAAGGAACATCCTACGCCGATGAAGAAAAAAATCGAAAATTCGAGGAGAAAATATTTTACGGGAAATTCCGCGAGCTAGAAAACGGGAAGCAAGAGAGAGTGAAACAGGACGTAGCGAAGTAATCGACCCAAGTGCATCACGCAAACGGTTCGCTCTAACAGCAGATGGAACCACAAACCCAAGCCTTATCGATAGAACGAGCTGCCAGCTTCAAGCTGACCACTGAAACGAACGCGCAACAAAAATGAGCCCAAAAAGTGCGATGAAGATTTTTTAGAGCTGCGCGAACCCTTGAGTGTCAGTCAAGTGCACCCAACGTTCGACCCCCTTTATTCTTCAAAAGCAACATCCTACGCCGATAAACAAAAAACTTAAAAATTCGAGGAGAAAAATATCTTACGGGAAATTTCGCGAGCAAGAAGAGGGGAAGCAAGAGAGAGTGAAAGAGAACGTAGCGAAGTAATCGACCCAAGTGCACCACGCAAACGGTTCGCTCCAACGGCAGATGGAACCACAATCCCAAGCCTTATCGATAGAACGAGCTGCCAGCTTCAAGCTGGCCACTGAAACGAACGTGCAAGAAAAATGAAAAGTGCAAAAAGTACAAAAATGAAGAAATGTTGGTCGCTGCTACGAACCGCGTCTACCTTTCCATCCCCTTCTCTTGATATCTGAACACTATCGATGGGATGGTGTCGCACTTATTTGTGGAAATCTTCAATCAACATTGGATTCAAGAAAGGTGAACAGGGATCCAGATGAAAGCAATGCGCAGAAGAAACAGCGGCATCATTGCTGTAATTGCGATAACCATAACGATTACCACGTAGAAATGTAAGGACAGCAGTTCTACAAAGCTGTGCTTACTCCGTGTTCCGTGCGCGACAATCATGTATGTAAATTCATCGCGGACTTTGAAATTTCAGACAAATTCCCAGAAAGGGACTTACTGCCTGCTTGGGCCCATCGGGCCATTTACCAATTCAGCAATTTCCAGACTCCGAAATCGGTTCGTAAATTTTAGTTTTCTACGATACGGTTATATTGCCCCGTACGTCCCATCGCGGAAGTTTAGGGTTCTTTAGAATTTTCTCGGGTTAACCGTCCCTATTCTTTACCGCTAACACGTGCGCGCAACATGCACACGTGCATACAGCATGTTTTTTCCATCTGCACAGCAACTAGAAATTTTCCGTTTTCACCCAATCGTATTGGACAGCTACCGACCAATCACGAGGCTGACTATTCGATTTTAACCGCCCTTCTTAAAATCAGTCAGCCAATCGCTATGCAAGAAATATGCTACCATCTCCTCAAAAAAATGTAATGCGACCGGAGGAGGAATTCTGTATTTTTTCTGTAAAGTCAGTCAGTCTCCGTCTCTCGATAATTTAACACGTCTCTCGTCAGCCTTCACCATCATCTCTGTAACAGTTATCCTTATTCACGCGTGAAGAGCTGACAAAATTCAATAAGTCAGTCGTCTAATTTAATATTATAATAAACTTAAGTTGTTTTGTTCGCGACAGTCTCACTCTTCATTCGGGTACCTTCCTTCTTCACCTGAGCAGTTGTATGAATATCCCATTTTGCAATTCTACTTGCAAAAACAATCGGAATTCATACAACAACTGCCCGACAAACTAGCCGGGCAGAACACTCCGCTAAAAGTGTAAAATGTACAATTTAATTGAAGTATATATTATTACAAAGAATGGTTACAACGACAACGGTATGACAATTATTTTTATCATATTTATATTTATATTTATATTTATAAAGTAATGAAGTAGACAACAGGAGTAATAGTTACCACTTGGCGTGTGTAGATGATAACCACAGATTTCGATTAGAACCTAGATTGCCAACAATGGAAATAAATCAGTGCCCTACAGGATATTCTAAAACGCTACATAAATATGATACTTTGTTTTAAGAAAGGGATTTGTTTGGAATTATGTATTTTATAATGCCATGATATTGTTGCATTCGAGATTGCGCAAATACTAAAGCAAAAGTTATTTACTTAAGAATTTACTTATTGTTCTATACGAAATTTAGGTTATGTGACATAACGTCCTTCGTACATTGTTTTCTGTAAAAGAATCTACTCATTTTTTATATTACTGTTTTTTCTTAGAAAGATAAAGTTCTCAAACAGACTCTGCTCAAAAAGTGTTATGAATTTATTTTTTGTTTACAAATACGTATGAATATCTATAGACCATCCATTATAGATATCTACTATATATATCGTACCATGTCCGAACATCTAGCCTTTGAGTGGATCTACAATAGAGTTCATAGATATCTATATATATCTGACATACATTCAATAAACATTTATGTATAATTAATTTACGGATATTCCACGTTCCGCGGTGCCTGGGTAAGATCCGAGAAAATCACAGCCGTACGCGAACATACCGCACATACTTTCGAAGCAGAGAATTCCGGAAAATAAGGGGAGCAATGCCGGGGGTGAGGCCGAGCCCTGGCGGGAAATCCGGAAGGGTAGCACACCGCGATAGATGCTTCCCCCGTGGGCACACAAGGGGGATGCTCCCGCAAGAAAATCTCACGAATGTACGGAACTAAATATGGGGAAGTATTTGCTTCGGAGAATACCCTTACCTCCCTATGTCTACACAGCACGGAGTAAATAAGTCCTGCAATCATTTTCGGGGCAAACAGTATGGCGCTAATGATAATGAGGTATCATCAAAATTGTCACGTATAGCTGAACAAAGGAAATCCACAGCGCTCTGTACAGCGTGGTTTGCAAGCGGGCAAGAATTCAACGGAAAGCACATTGTAGAAGGACCGCTAAAAAAGTGGGTCCCCTGGTAGCACAAAATATTTGTCCTATATTTTTCATATATTTAACGAATATCGTAGATTTTGTGAATATTTAGCAGACATTTGACATATTTGAAAAACGTTTACTTTAGAATATTATCTCTACAATATTTATATAATATTACCTCCATGTGTTTTCATAATATTATTCTACCAGATATACAAAACATTTCGTTTTATTTTAATACAAGTATTTTTTAAATATTATCTGCCGAATACATTAGAAACATTTTAAAAATATTTAAAATCAAAATCACACGTTTTGCTTCCATAATGAAATAACGAAACGAAAATATTAGAAAAATTTCTCGGGGTTTTGATACCAAATGAAGTGTCCGATAATAGTCGTGAAGTAAAAAATGTATTTTTACTATGTTAATAAATTAAAAAATATAATTTCTATATATGTATATTAATTATTGAAGCTAATTATGTCATTGAGATCTTCAACAAATATTTCAGATCTCTTCGAATGAAAGCTACAAGAAATCTTAAAAAATCTGTCGCTTGAGATATTTAGCAAAGATTACAAAGAAATATTCAGAAATTATTTTATGCTACTAGGGTCCATGTAGGAGCAAGAATGAAACCCCAATGCAAAAGTTTCCTCATTCTCTATAGCAGGCCACGGTATAGCAGGTAGGTCAAAATTTAAAATGATCCTTCCCGGTTTTAGAGCCACCGCTTATGTAGATTGGCTTATTGTTAGTTGAGACCGCGCTCGTTCGTTAAATAGAAAATATTGTAAAATGTTCACTCACAAATTAGTTTTTAATAAAGCTACGATGCGTCGATTTTTACATCGATTTCATTTGGTAGAAAGGATTCATTGTTTAGCAAGTATCTTTATTCGTTTCGAATAAGAAATAGCGCTGAAGATTACAATGACTGTTTAATAATGTTCACCTTACGGTACTAATCTCGAATGCTCAACCATAATTCGTTCTATCCAGTCATTTCTTCAATTACCGATCGCTAGTCCCCATCTGGATTTCATCACACTATATATCAGAGAATCAGAAACATAATTTTTTAAATCATCGCCATTCTCTCATTAACAACAAGTATCACGATAACGCCACAAACCATTACAGGTATAAAGCGTTGTAATGCTTTGCTTTAGAAGTTGATGCATTGGAACATGTTTGCATAATTAGATACTTCGGAATCTTGACAAATTCCTTCCAACAACGGCCCAACCAACAACCGATAACAAGAAATTGTAAAACCAAAATACTTAGCTATAAGATATATTTATATATATATATAGATAATATGCAGTACCCGCAAAAAAATATTTCGTTGAATTAATAAAATTTTTGTTGGTTGAACCATAGAATATGATAATTATATAGAAAACCAGATATATTTCGTTGACGTGACAAAATTTTTTGGTTACCAATTTTTGATTGATTACTTCAAATATTCGGGAAGATCACATCAAATGTTAAATTGATTTAGTGCACTTAACCAAAATATTCGGTGTACAGGCTAAGCTATTTCCCCGAAATTGAAGAAATGACTTAATTAAAACGCATTAAATGAAGCACACGAGTTTGGTCAAGTGAACCGACATTAGGTTCACCCGATCAAAACATTTTCTGAAATGCCTCGATGAACCAGATGCAGTCAATCAAATGACTTTGTGCAATGAATCAAATTCATTTTCCATGCATTTGTATGTATGTATGTCTCAACTGGCACGCATGCCATAGGGACGGTCGCTATAAATATATCCCCGTACACTTTTTCCTTTGTCAGCACCTCCACTCTTCCAACGGACGAGCTGCAGTCCCTCGCATTTTCCGCGCACGAGTTTCCCCAAGTCCGAGCCCTAGGGACTTTTGGGAATATTCCTCACCTCGATAGCTGCCGGGCGAGAGAGTGTCGGTGAGTGCGAGCTAACAGGATATCCGCTTCCTCGACCTCGAGGGTTTATTCCACACCTCGGCAAAGGTTTCCCCCTGTATCGCGTCGACATCTCATATATGAAAATCGTCCCCTAAATCGTCCCCTCCAAATCTGACTCAGTGAAGATTTCTGACTGATTCGATTAGTACCGGGAGATTGCGCCGATTCAATTAATGCCGTTAAACTTCGCGACTAAATCAACCATACTACCTCATCTCATGAAGGTAAATATGGCAGACCTTCAAATTCCACTCTGCACCGCGCCGACATCTCATCTATGAAAATCGTCCTTTAAATCGTCCCCACCAACTCTGACTCAGTAAAGATTTCTAACTGATCCAATTAGTACCGATAGATCGCTGATTCAATTAGTACCGACAGATTCCGCTCATTCAATTAATGCCGTTAAATTTCGCGACTAAATCAACCATACTACCTCATCTCATAAAGGTAAATATGACAGATCTTCAAATTCCACTCTGCATCGTGTCGACATCTCATCTATGAAAATCGTTCTTTAAATCGTCCCCACCAAATCTGACTCAGTGAAGATTTCTGACTGATTCGATTAGTACCAGTAGATTACGGTGATTCAATTCATACCATTAAATTTCGCGACTAAATCAACCATACTACCTCATCTCATGGAGGTAAATATGGCAGATTTTCAAATTCCACTCTGCATCGCGTCGACTTCTCTTCTATGAAAATCATTCCCTAAATCGTGCCCTCAAAATCTGACTCACAAGGCAGGTGTCCCAGGTCGATCTCTCCGATTTCATTTCGTTTATAATATGTTATAGTAGACCAAAAACTAAGCGACACGTATTTTTTTTTATCTGCCATTAAACACTAAGGGGGTGAAACCACCATCGTTTATGAAACTTTTCCCGGAACGAGGTGAATCGAATCATTTCAGAGTTTACAAGGTGAATATGGAGGCTATAAGGATGGTCCTGACATCCATTGAAGTTAGAATTGTTTAAAAATTTGTTAAAGTTATTATTCAAAATAAAACTGTATGGGTGTCAGGACCATCCTTATAGCCTCCATATTTACGTCGTAAAGTTTCAAACGATTCGAAACACTCGGTCCGGAAAAATGTTTCATGAACGATGAACTCCTTGGATGCCAATTTCACGTTCCCTTAAGGTGATATGAAACATTAAGCCTATATATATATCTGAAAGGTCAAATCGTTGGTGAAAGTATTCTCCGAATTGGGTGTACCGATTCGTTTCAAATTTTACCACAGGAATATGGAAGCCCTAAAGTAGGTCCTAAAACTCATGAAATTTCAATTTTCATAACAAAAATTATTAATTTATCGTGGACTAGAACCAACATGGCGGGGTCCGTGCACATTTTCGATGTTTTGCGCTTCTTGGAGACTTAGAATCGAAGATGCAGAGTTTCAGGACCTAGCACGAACAATTTAGAATACCGTAGAAATGGAATATTGCAAAGTCAGAGGGGAAAATATGGAAAATACTTGCACCAACAATTGCAAGAGAATGCTGGTTTGTTTCGTATCTCACACGTGTCTTTAATGCAAAAATTCAGTTGCAGCCGAATGTCAACCACTTAAGTATTCGGAATGGCATTGCCATCAAAAGGGGTATAGATGAAGTTTAATTTATCGACGTCGATTAAATTGTTCAACGTCTTTCATATCATCGTAAGTACTTACAATTAGTGGCGTCTTGCTAAAGCTCAACGTACAAAGCGCGTTTTGTTCATCATTCGACCCTACGAGTTTCTTCATTAGCTTTTTTTCGAACCAAGAGGATGAACTATGAGAAGAACGGAACTACCCTTTCCTTTTAATCTTTTAATATCTGGAAATTTATCTGAATAGAAAAATTGAATTCTAAATAAAGCTTGTACGTTTCCATTTCCTGCCATTGGAGAAATTCAATTAATTTTCATAGTAAAATAGCTGCTGATATCGCATGCCCTTTTATAACCGACTTTATTACTGCAACCATTACGGTGAATGGCATTAAAAAAAAAACGGTGAAACATGTATTAAAGGTCATTAGCTTTGTTCAGTGGCTGCGAGGCACTCAGCAAAATCTGTTTGTTCGAAAATTAATGATCCGAGTAATGGAACTTCATTGAAAGGTAGAGAAATTGCTCACACTTTGTAAATTTTTGAACGCGAATCTCTCGCATAAAACGTTTATTACATCACTTTCATTATTTGGGAGTCTGTACCCTAGTAGCACAGAATAATTTCTAAATATTTGTTTGTAATCTTTGCTAAATATCTTGAGCGACACATGCTTTAAGATTTCGTGTACATTTCATTCGAATATATCTGAAATATTTGTTGAAAATCTCAATGACATGTTTAGTTTCAATAATTTATCAACATCCATAGAAATTATATTNCGATATTCGTTAAATATATAGAATATATAGGACAAATATTTTGTGCTACTAAGGTAACGATCGAAAAAGAAAATAATAAATTGGTTATGCGATACCCCAATTTTTCATCGCGTTTTTTTCAGTCATCTACCCTCGTAACTAGAAACCTGCCGGTACTGTATTTATACTACACTGTGTGTACCTGCTAACGAGTATTGCCTGTAATAATATTCTTTTTTCCTCAATACAAACTTTATTGTAATTTTTTAACCAAATTTACTATGATTACATATTACTGTAAAATAGCAACGCAAGATGCTACACGACTACAACTTCCAATGTCACAATCACCATATGTATCTATTGCAAAGTATTTTCCCCGATAATTTTTTACTGCTCTGTTAAAGGATTACAAGACAATAATTCTATTGGCAAATGTTTCGTTATTTTTTACACATTTCTCACAAAAGTCGGCACCATCTAGAGTACTACATAAAATCAGTGGTCAAGGTAATATGAAAGGGTCATTTTCTGTATATCAGAACGTCAAGATATTTATAAACCTTTTCTCCAAACTGGGTACACCGAATCATTTTAAACTTCGGCAGGTGATTATGAAGGTCCTAAGGAAGAACGCGATGCTCGTGAAATTTGATTTTTCGAAAAAAACTTTTTTATTTATCCTACATCAGAACCAAGATCACTTTTTTTTGTGAAAAATGAACTTTTACGAGCGTCACGTTCTTCCTTAGGGCCTCCATAATCACGTGTTAAAGTTTCAGATAATTCGGTGCATCCAGTTTGAAGAAAAGTTTTATAAATATTTTAACGTTTCATATATATATAGAATGACCCTTTCATATTAATTTAAGTTCGAAAAGAAATTACATGCTTTAAAGTTCAAACTATCTCTGAATATTTGCAAATTTGTCCAAAATCATAGTATTGTTATCATGTAAATTGGAGACTACGTAGAGACACTGACTCCTTTTTGTTTCTCCGGATGCATCGAGATCCTTGCCATTTCAACGATCCGTTTATTCGCGACATTTATTTGCTTAAAAAGAAACCCGCGAAAAGAGTGAAAAAAACGTGAACGTCCCTAAAGCTCGAGATATTTTCAAGAATAGCTTAAAAAGTGACAGAATTAAGATGATATGAAAGTGTCGATTGAGGCGTTAAATTATTTATAATGATATTTATAGTGCAGATTCGGTGCATCGGCAACTATTGCAATATATGAACATAATACGACATTTGTAGGGGAGTATTGTAGTATCTGTACAAGAAAAAATAATTTTTAATCATTTTCGGAGGAATAAAGTAAAACATATATAATAGTATATATTCGAAATCTATCGTATATGTTGTAGTTCCACGCACTTTATTTGGCAATGGCACAAAGTACACAGGTTTTGTGGAAGCAAAAGTAAAATGATATGAAAAAGAGATGAGGCACCGATGCGCGGTTCACGCGCCAGGACGAACGACCGTTAGTGTCGTCGCGCGCGCCATCTGCTTCCCGTACCGATGCGCGCGCCACTTGCCTCCCATGTTGAGGGCGCCACCAGGCTAGTGTCATCCGTGGAGCGAATGATGGAGTCGTGTCCCTCAGACTCCAATAGTATATATACTAATATAATATAACTAACTATATTAAAAGCGCTATCTCTGTAGCAAAAAATATTGATAATAGCTTGGCGTAATATATAACATCGACGTACACCTTATATACCTAATTAAAAGAGTAGGTAGTGTCTATATTTCAGATAGATCAATGGACAGTGCCACTAAGCCTGATGCACTTCAGACTTCTTTCGCAAATAAAATCGTTAAATGCCCCCTGATAATGAGGAGTAAATAATAATCACCGAAAAAAAAAATTATTTTTGTTATGTTTGTAAAATAAAAAAATCTAATTTTTATATATGTTAATAAATTGTTAAAACTCTAAACATGTCATTGCGATTTTTAAGAAATATTTTAGGTACCTTCAAATAAAATCTGCAAGACATCTTAAAAAATCTGTCGTTTGAGATATTTAACAAAAGTTAGAAAAAATATTTAGAAAATCTTCTATGCTACTAGGGCTATGTTGTAAAGCTTGTAAAATTATATAAAATTGGTATAACATGTTTACAGAAAACTTCCTATGAAAATGTTACAAAAACCGCGGAGTGTAAGAGTAAGGAATTGAAGAGATTGCACAAGTACATGTACACTTACAGCGAGATTCGCCAATTATCTCAAAAAATGATGTATTTATTCATGAATTTTCTTTCCGGTATTTAATCCCATTCTTACAAAATATTTCATGAACCCATTCTCGGCTGTTAAGGTTGGCACGAGCATATGTACATATAAGAATTAAAATTGCCTGAATTCCATACAGTGGTACCAGGGAGAAATTAAAAGTCAGGGTGAGAATATTTCGCATACTTTTATTACTATGAAAGAGGTTTTCGCGGAGAAAAAAGGTAAAAAAAATGCAGTGTAATTCCCCACGCAACGCTGACCATTCTGCATCGGCAACATTAATTTCGTTCTGAATTCTCATTTTGTTTTGTATGCAATATATGATTACTGACTTCTGCAATATTTAGAAACAAAGGACCCAGGCATCAGAGTACGTGATATTCACGTGACTTTTAAGTTAGATATTACGTCGAAATTATCAAATAAGAGACGTTATTATGCTGTGAAAATGATGACAATATATCACAGCTGACTGACGGGAGTTTGATGATAGCCTAGAGACGTGTCCATTAGACATACATTTTGCATTAATTTGAGGTTTGATGTACAGGCGATAGAATTCTTATAAATGAATTTATTACTATTTAACTAGGAATCATTACAGTCTACAAAAGACTAAAAAATATCGTATTTTACCCGTGACATGTGTACCCAAATAAAGAAGTAAATACATCACGTTTATAAAAGTCAAATAAACGAGTAAATACGTCTTATTTCGAAGATTCTTTAACCGTTTATTTAACGTGTATAACACGTGGTACACGTGTATAACATATTTATTTGGGCAGAAATGTCACGTGTATCTCACATCAGTTTTTAGTCTTTTATAGACCGCAACGAATGATCCCCAAAAATTCACGTCCTTTTCACGTAATGGGACGTTACTCTGCTACTTGGGGAGTGGTATCGATAAGCTAAGAAAAACTGTTGCTTTAAAAAATAAACATTATTATCAATAAGTGCATCACTCGTATTAAAAAAGCGAAGGGTTATTCACTCAGGAAATCATGAATTTCAATGCTCGAAATCACGTGAAATTCAGCTGGAAATCGCAAACAGAAATCACTGGAATTCGATGGAAATCACCGAAACATTGTCACAATTTTAAGGCCGATTATCACTTATTACTTAATCGCATTGCTATTCATCGCATGTCGCATAATGTTTGAAATCAAAGGCAATCGGTTCTCAAATAGAGAAATCATTTTCACTGATTTCCAAATGAATAACCTCGTGAAAAAGGGTATAGTAGAATCAATCAAACTTTTTCACAAGCAAGCCTTGCTAAATCAGCTGTCAAAATATATAATGTTTATGCGGCTTAAGTGTGAATTTGGCCGTAAAAAAAAAAATTAAGTCCTCTGTTAGGAAACAACGAAATTACTTTCCGAACAACCCAATACATTGCTGCACGTATATGTATTACGTGCACAAAATGTGTGTATATTTTACGTCTGTGGCTGGTCAATTTTCCTTTCCTTAATATGCACCCTATAAATATACAGGATTTCTTTTGCATATGTTGAAACTTAAATGTACATAGCGACGTCCCTTACACCGAGCTAACAATAGGAAATTATATTCAGCGGGTCGTTCGAGGTCCTTATCGCGCCAATCCGAAAAAGGAGCATTTATGGCCCCTGCAATAAGGGAATTACCGCCCGCGGAACCTTCTAGATTAAAGTAACGAGCAACAAAATCTATTCTTCATTTTTCAATAGTCTTCCTGTGCCTATAATAAATACTAATCCGTTTCGAACCCTCGCTCCCAGCTGCAAAATGTGTCGCGCACATTTTTCGATTTAACGTTACAAGTTAGTCCACCCTCTACGTCGCTTTTGGGGAATTTCGGACTCTCCCTTTTTTTTCTATTCCACCAATCGCGATGCGTTTGCTTACACCTCCACCTCCGGTTACGCAAGTAGCATAACTTTCTCATCAGAACGAAATCAGACTTCGAGGAGTCTAAAACGAAAATCGAAAGGACCGCGACCACCTCAGTCATCCCATCAAAAAATAGGGTCCTTGCGCGCCAAAAGTAAACAACGACCGGGAATCGGTGGTCCTTAGGATAACCACTGCCCTCCATCGTTACGTGCGACTTGCAACAACAACATATGTAATACTTCAGATACAAATGCCTATTGAATATAGATATACTGTACGTTTACTAAACGTATTTAATTGGTGTTAAATGTGAATGTCTAGTAGCGTATATGTTACATATGATGTCCATTTAAAATTCAATAGAATACTGTACACATTCCGTGAACATATACTATGCATATATTTTTAGCTTCTGATATATTGAAACATTTCATAGATATGGAATCATTCTACATACGTATATTAGAGATTTTGTTCCGTGTATGTATATACCGTGGGAGATGATATATTGCATCAAATTAGACTAAATCTTTTTTCAATCATTCAAACATGTATTATTGAAGTCCTTAAATTTTATTTACATTATATTACTTAATTCTTTTTTCACTGACTTATGAAAACTACTTATTGCGAACGGTTTGACACGAAAATCCCATTAATCGGCCATTTCATGAATCAATTCTAAAGAAAAGCAGGAAAGTACGGAATCGAACATGTGAAAAATTGAATTCCATTAATCCTGCAACCTATGAATCCCAAACGCCAAGCAATAATGACAAGTAATTTAACTGGGGATTTCCTGGATAGTTGCCAATTTGCTGTGAGCTTCGTTTAAAATATGTAGGTGAAATTTCCCTAGTCCCCTATGAAAGCTCGGTAAACCTTTTCGCCAATTATCCGCAAACTTTGCCTGGTAAAAAATTCGCGGAAACGAGGCTTTTGTACTTCGAACGTATTTGGGGAAATGGACATATAGTAAAAGTTGAAATTTTTATCAGTCATTCGATTAACCCCACAATTCATTTTGTTAATAATAGCTAGTAAAAATATATTTGGCGCAAGAAGTTTTATTTTCCTAGAAAGCTACTTTTTCGCTCAGTGTGTGCCAAATCCGACGCATTGTGACATATATGGATCTAGTCCGAAACTGTCCACCTTCCCGTGCACCGGGCTGGAAAATCGATTTCTACTTTTCCAGACGGCTGCCCCTTAATTCTTCTTCTCCACCAATAGTAGACAAAGAGATTACTATCCCAAACTTTATCCTTTGGATATAGGACGACACGTAAACTACGTGCGGTGGATTTCGAATTAAACTCTGGTTAATTAAATAAAAACAATTAAGACGGTAGGAAAGAGGCCTCCAAAGCGTAGAATTATTTATAAAACTTTTCTCCAAACTGGATGCACCGAATGGTATGGAACAAATTCCACATGAATTTGGAGATCCAAACGAAAGTCCTGATACCCAAGAAACTGCATTTGTTAGACAAAAATTCATTTATGCGTTCTAGATCAAGGTGGCAATACGTCCTTTTTGTATTTTACGCTTTTTGAAGGGTTATGATAGAAAACGAAGACTTCCAGGACTTAGGCATAACAATTCAAAACACTATAATACTCAAACATTGCATATTCATGTGGGAAATATCGATAAATGATTAAAATTACTTAAATGAATGTACGCGCAAAAAGAAAATTAGGTTCACTAAAGAAAATCTTTTGACTACATTTGGTTCACTTCAGAAAACGTTTTGGTTGAGTGACCCGAATTTTAGATCACTTGGCCAAACTCGTTTGTTTCAATTAACTAAAGTGTTTTGGTTAAACCGTTTTGTTAATTTTATGAAATATTTTAGTCGACAATGTTCCCAACGCATCCGCTAGGTGGCGAATAGCCATGGAGTCTCCCACAAGCGAAGTTATGCTTTTATCGAGACGTTGCTTATATCGCGAGAGAAGTCGCGAAGAAAGAAAATTTTCTCCCCAAGACCTCGTATTATCATCGTTTTAACATAGAAGCGCATAAGACACATTTTTTGCCATTATTTCATTGGAATGCCAGTTTCTCGATTACCACAGTGTTCTAAATTGTTGTACAATTGTCCTTACACTTTCGTTTCTCATATCAGAGCCTTCAATAATTGGATATCGATTGAGATATGAGAGATCGAGCGCTATTTTGGTTCTCGTCTAACAATAAATTAAGTCAAAAAAATTGTTTTAAAAAATTCAAAGTTTAAATGTGTTAGGATAATTCTTAGGTGCTTCCGAGTCATGTGTCAAAGTTTCGGACAGTTCTGTCCAATGACCTTAAAGAAAAGTGTCTTAATCGAATCGACTGATTCGAGGGGGGTTTCACTTCACCTTAAGGTGATATTAAAGAGTCATCCTATATATCTGAGGTCAAATCATTGGTGAAAGTATTCTCTGAATCGGGGGTACCGATTCGTTTGAAATTTTATCACGGGAATATGAAGGCCCTAAAGTAGGTCCTGAAACTCAGGAAATTTTATTTTTCATTCAAAATTTATTTACTCATCATGGACTAGAACCAACATGGCGTAGTCCTTGCACGTTTTCACTGTTTTACGCTCTTGGAGGCTGTTCGATCGATTTACTTTGCCGCGATCGAACCCTTAATTATTCGCGAGTTTTATTTAACAATCGACCGTCAGTAATGCGACCTCGCTTAAAGACACCGCGCGCTCAGGCATCCGCACCCGTTACGGATTAGTCCGGGGTAACCGAGACCCCCTGCTGCAAGGGACGCGCTCTTTAGTTCCTTTCGGGACCCTCCGCGTACCGTACTTTACCTTTTCTTACGGGCGCACTCCTTTAACAATTTTTACCGTAAACGGCCCTTTCTGCTATTAATTTCAATGCATGTCGATTGCTTTACAGCATAATCCGTCGCTATTTAATTTCGGCACGTCCGGTTTATTACTTTATAGTGTAACGGT